>NC_090750.1:82940335-82955335 GCF_036898095.1 Palaemon carinicauda
AGCTGGTATGGGAGTGTCAATGTTCTGTAAGCCTCTATATGTATGTTCGTACGTTTTACTTTCCCTATAAAATGTAAAGAAACCTCTTTCAATAAATCAGTCCCTCTGAAGAAGTATCACGAAACTAGTCAGGACTTAATCGTATATTTCGTATTTCCATTTTCCCTGTGGTTCTTCTGCACACACACACACACACACACCACACACACACCACACACACACACACACATATATATATATATATATTTTATATATATATACACATGTATATGTATGTATATATATACATACATACATATATATATATATATATATATATATATATATATACATATGTATATGTATGTATATATACATACATACATATATATATATATATTAGATATATATAATACATATATATAATATATATATATATATATATATATAAAAGGTACAAATAAAATATTTATGCATATAAAAGAACATATATTCATATACATATATATATATATATATACTATATATATATATATATATATATATATAATTATACACACACATATATAATAAGTATTTTCAATGTGCAGCGCCAAATACCCATGTGAATTATATATGATTACGCCCTGGTCCTATATCGGTCTTAATTCTAGCCTATACCTTAAGTTTCCTAGTTTTAAGATACTTTATCAAGTTGCCATCGTTAATATAAATAAGCTCTATGTCAAGGTCAGACGCCAAAGTATTACTCTATGTCAGGATGAAGGTATTTATCAGTCATAAATATCTTAATATTCACCAACATTATCATTGCAAACATTTTCTGTACTCACAATTAGCAAAATTATTTGACCTGCGATTACAATAATCAATTATCAAAAAAGTATTTTATATGATTAGGAAAATTTTCTGACCTGCGATTACAATAATCAAAAAAAGTATTCTATACTCATGATTACGAAAATTTTCTGACCTGTGATAACAATAATCAATTATCAAAAAAATATTTTATACTTATGATTAGGAAATTTTTCTGACCTTGATTACAATAATCAATATCAAAAAAGGGATTCTATGCTAATAATTAGGAAAATTTTCTGACCTGCGATTACAATATTCAATAATCAAAAAAGTATTTTATATCTATGATTAGGAAAAATTTTCTGACCTGTGATTACACTAGCCAATTATCTAAAAAGTATTTTATACTAATGACCTGCAAAATTTTCTGACCTGTTACTGATATAATCAATTATCAAAAAAGTTTTGTATACTTATGATTACGAAAATTTTCCGACCTGTGATTACAATAATCAATTATCAAATAAGTATTTTATCATCATGGTTAGGAAAAATTTTCTGACCTGTGATTACAATAATCAATTATCAAAACAGTATTTTGTACTCATGATTAGCAAAATTTTCAGAACATTTTGCTAATCATGAGTACAAATACTTTTCTGATAATTATTACAAACCTGCGATTATAAATCAATTATCAAAAAAGTATCCTGTACTCATGATTAGCAAAATGTTCTAGCCTGTGATTACAACAATTATCAAAAAATGTAAAATGAATTAAAAACAGCAATAACACTGCTAACTACACTAAAAAATTGTACGTGAATGGTTAGGGTATAATTTACCAAGCTCTGAAAACAGGCGGAAGGCAACAACAACAACAACACAACATAAATAATGGAAAATAAATAGAAAACTCACACGGCCACGAAAGCAAAACGCCCACCCCAGTAGAAACACTGTTTTTATCAAGCTCAGAGACAAGGATATTGGCACCAACTCCTCTCTCTCGCGCTCACGACATACAAGCGCGGGTGTCACACACGCTATGCAGAATTCGTTTTTTTTTAGCTTACTTATCTATTTTGTTACTTATTGCCTCCGCCAACGAAGTTGGAAGGCTATATTTTATCCCGTTTGTTTGTTTGTATGTGTGTGTTTGTGAACAGCTTCCGAGTCACAATTTTAATCGTAATGAAACTTGCAGGGATTAACTGCTATGTAAAAAGCTGGAAGTGATTAAATTTTAGAAGGTCAAGGTCAAATGTCAAGGTTAAAGATCAAGGTCACAGTCAAGCAAAATGTCCAATTCACAAAATCAGCCATAAGTTTGGACATCGTTGTCACAGAGACTTCAAACTTGGTTCATATTTGAGTGTATGAAAATCCACGCCAATTAATACATGTCAAGGATAAGGGCAAGGTCGAGAATAAGCTGACGCGGCGGAGGTCTGCGCTCTACTGAGTGCCCCTCTAGTTTTGTGATACGTTAAGGCGATCGAGTTAAAACACACACACGCGCATACTTTTGGGTAGTTCCAATCGATTGAGTGCCGCAGAGACAAGTTTGGACGGTGAGGTAAGACATTTACAAGCTATTGGGAATTCCTCTAAGCCATTAGATTCACACTTGTTGATTGTTGAACATTTTTACATTGCAAACTATTGAAAGCTATAGTTACAAATATATATATATATATATATATATATATATATATATATATATATATATATATATCCATATATACATATATATATATACATACATATACTCAAACATACATATATATATATATATATATATATATATATATATATATATATATATATATATATATATATATATATATATATATATATATAAATATATATTCCAATACCAGTCCTAACTTATTTAATAAAATCATTATCATTTTTGCAAAAAACTTCTACTATCTAATTCCTTATCATTACCTCACATACTGAATTTCTAAGTGGTCCCATTTATAATTTTAAATTCCTATAATCAATTACTTATTTTATCATTAAAAATATTTATTTTTAAATTCAGGTGCCATTTGCTAATCTAGTACATTACTTATAAATTCGTATTACTTTTTTCTAAAATAAATAACCTTTGGATTTCTTGCAATGGTTATATCTCATTAAGAAAAGCAACATTAAAAATATATTTGGAATATAAAAAAAAATATAAAGACGATACAATGCTATTGCTCATAATTCTAATATTTAGTTTCACTACTCTATTGAGTAAAATTCTGGCCAGAAAGTTGTTCACAAACAAACAGACATAGACAAAAACATAACCTCCACCCAACTTCGTTGGCGGAGGTGATAATATCATTATTATTATTATATCATTATTATTATTATAGAGAAGAAGAAGAAGAAGAAGAAGAAGAAGAAGAAGAAGAAGAGGGTGTTTACAAAACATTGCAATCGTCGCACTACTAATCTATATTCGCCACTGGACACTACATCCTGAAGTCTCCTGCCAATTAATCACGGACACCCCAAACTTCTAAAACATCCAAAAAAATGCTAAACAGAATTTCTAGCATAATTTGTTTAAAGGTTTAAAAGCCACTCATGAATGGCAGACAAAGGACGGTGATATTCCCCTATCAAGCATGACAATGCCCTAGAGACTGACAATATATCCATATGATCAGCGCCCAAACCCCCTCTCCACTCAAGCTAAGACCAGGGAGAGCCAGACAATGGCTGCTAAAGACTCAGCAGATAGACCTATAAGCTCCCCCAAACCCCTAATCCTTACCTCAGACAGATGGTAAGGCTGCAGCGACCAAAGAAACTAACGACTTCGAGTAGGACTCGAACCCCAGTCTGGCGTTCACCAGTCAGGGACGTTACCACATCGGCCACCACAACCTTTCTAAAGGTTGACCTTCCAGATATAGTGCCATCTGAGATTTCATGAATAAGTAGGCCTATTACTTCGATGGCCATTCTTGATATTTTCAAAAATCTGATAATTCTGATTTATTTATATATGAACATATTCATATATATATATATATATAATATATATATATATATATATATATATATATATATATATATTATATATATATATATATATTTCCTGTCACGCTGAGCGGCATTGCCAAACGTATGACTGCTCGGTCTCTAACCGTCCCTCAGGTTGGGGAGAAAGGTAGTAGTCATACCTAGTGAGAAGGGGTAGCCCGAGAGGTACCACTCTAAAACCACAATCGTGTGCGTGTGCATATCTAAATACTTAGCCATTATTTTTGACAGGTTGCGTACATTAATCAATTATAATTTATAGCTAAGCCTAATGTTTAACGAATGACAACCTTAATAAATTATGAAGCATTGCATAATGCACACGGCTGATGATAAATATAGGCCTACATCGCAAATAAGTTATAAACTCTAGGATACAATTAATTTATCAGTTCACATTAAAAATACATAGAAAACTAAGTCAATCATATTTCACATTATAAGATATAAAAAATATATATACAATAAAGTCATAGACTCGAAGATACAATTGATTTATCAGTTCACCTTCAAATAAATAGAAAAATAACTCAATCATATTTCATATAATATATATATATATATATATATATATATATATATATATATATATATATATATATATATATATATATATATATATATATATATATATAAATTACATATAAACAGAATACGGATCCCCTCACCTACAATCGATTACCCGAAGAGATGAAAATCTAATTTGGAACCCCAGACACACCTGTTGGTCTAATGACACTGACGGAAGGCCAGATGTCTCCTAGACAGGGCTGGAGGGAGAAGGGAAATAGACCCATGTCTGGGATATAATAACGAGAGAGAGAGAGAGAGAGAGAGAGAGAGAGAGAGAGAGAGAGAGAGAGAGCAACGCCGGCTCAATCACTAGTCCCATAACCTTAATCAGTAGTCCCAAGTAAGGAGGGGGGGGGGTTGCTGTGACACACCAACAGCAGATAAAATAGGGCGAGTTGCACTCCATATTGCTGGACAGCAATATGGAAGACAGGAAGAGCCATTGCCTGGCCCTCCTTAATCCTAGCTTGGGGGAAGAGGGGGCTTGGGCGCTGATCATATGTACTGTATATATGGTTAGTCTCTAGGACATTATCCTGCTTGCTAGGGCAATGTCACTGTCCACTGTCTCTGCTATTCATGATCGGCCTTTAAACCATTAATAGGATATAAAGCAAGGGCGACTAAGGGCCGAATGAACGCTACCAAGATCCTTGAGCACAGGATCCTGTGCCTACAGTTTACCGCAAGAGGTAGACCGACTGCATTACCCCCTGGGGAGTGAGGAATATAAAAAAGTGGGAATTTCATAATAAAGTAAAACCGTTGAGGAATGATTCATAATTTTCTCTTTTAAACAATAGGTTACATAGCATTTTTTCTCTCTCTTCGCATATCACAATCTAAGATAAACAACTTATCAGTCACCTACTTGTTATCTCTCCTCTCTCACCGCTGCGCTTGTGTCTTTGTCAGAGTACGTGAGTTAAAAATAAAAAATAAAATCTTTTCAATTTAGGCAGGAATAATATAAGTAAAACTTTAACACGATTATTATTAGGAATGATATGTTCATTAATTTTTTCTCATTAATTTACTAATAAGGTTTTGAATTTGAAAAAAATGGGGCCACATTGAATCTAAAACACAATGCATATAAAAAATTATCTCTCTCTCTTTCTGTATATATATATATATATATATATATATATATATATATATATATATATATATATATATATATATATATATCAGAAACTACACAAAGTTAAGCGTTCCGTTTCAAACTTGGAGTAAATGCAAATCTGCACTGAAAATGAGATTTCGAAATACTAGCCCACTCTGACTTGGTAGTGTGATGTGTAAGTCCAATTAAAGTTAACTGTGTTTTCATTAACAATTTAGAGAGAGAGAGAGAGAGAGAGAGAGAGAGAGAGAGAGAGAGAGAGAGAGAGAGAGAGAGAGAGAGCACCACATACTCGGTTGGAGAAAATCTTTGAAATTCTTAATTTAAATATATATCGCTAATCAATACAACGAAGCTAAAGAATAAATATTTATTCATGTAGGAGAGGTTTTATTCATAAACAAACAAATAAATACAGTTTGATAAGGAAAATGTAGGACTCATACTGCCCACCCATAAGTATCCCTTCGATTAAGATCGATCTGATATCTTCTATCACCTCACTATAATAGAGTTATGTGCCATTACACAGTAGTTATAATATCTAGCCACTGACGCTCAAATCTTTATCTTTCAAAGAATTACGACACATGACACATTAAATGGAGCCCAATAGAATGGAATGGTCGGAGAGAGAGAGAGAGAGAGAGAGAGAGAGAGAGAGAGAGAGAGAGAGAGAGAGAACACTTTCTTGAGGGTACACTCGGGCACGCTGTTCTGTCCTGTTTCTCTTCCTCTTGTTTTGTTAAGTTTTTATAGTTTATATATGAAATATTTCAATGTTGTTACTCTTCTTAAAAATTTTATTTTTCCTTGTTTCATTTCCTCACGGGGCTATTTTCCCTGTTGGAGCCCTTGGACTTATAGCATCCTGATTTTCCCACTATGGTTGTAGCTTAATAATCACTCGGAAGAGAGAGAGAGAGAGAGAGAGAGAGAGAGAGAGAGAGAGAGAGAGAGAGAGAGAGAGAGAGAGAACACTTTGATCACTCGGAGAGACAGAGAGAAAGAGGGGTGACTCTGGGGGGTTGGGGGTGACATTAATCCCTACCCACATAATACGTGTCAATGGCGAGACCTCATAGGATCACCCTCTCTGATGAGTCTGGCTGGCTTTACCAGCTCTCTTCACTCCTCAATATCGAGACAGCTGGTCACGGCTACTGTGTTCCCTGTAGCATTTACCAGCCGGGAGCAGATCTAGCTTGATTCACTGTATGAAGTGATGAACCTTCGTAGTAATATGAGTGGGTACATTTCACTTACAAAATCTTGTGAAAATATTCCATTTTCTTGTTGCAATAAAGCAATTATTCCTTATTTTCTTTCTTTAAACTTTCCTTGAAATTTAATATTCATCAAAATTTAGCGAAATTAAATCTTGATTATTGCAAATGCTGGCAACAAAACAAAGTATTTTATATAAAATAATTACATTGGTTAAAAGAAACGAAAACTACTATATACTAAATAAAAACAAGGTTTTCAATTGAATCTTGAATTACCGTAAAAGCCTTCAATCAAAGAACTTAGCTCACATTTCACAAACGAAACCAATCATAATAAATTTCAGAAGTTCAAACTTGGTACAAACGATCATTTATAGAGAGAGAGAGAGAGAGAGAGAGAGAGAGAGAGAGAGAGAGAGAGAGAGAGAGATTTGGTAGGAAAAAATCCTGAAATTTTATGCAACTACACTAGGCAGAGTATATAAGAGGCTTTCCTACTTTTGAATCATAGTTTATCCGTTATTTCTCTACCTAAAACTGTTTTCCATTTTGATATATTATTCTACATTTCTTCTCCACACTAGGCTATTTCAAAAAAAGAGATCTTCCAGTCTATCTAATGTAAATGAAATTAAACTGCAGAAAGCCCCAGGGACTAGAGCCTTGAACTGCAGAAAGCCCCAGGGACTAGAGCCTTGAACTGCAGAAAGCCCCATGAACTAGAGTCATGAACTGCAGAAAGCCCCAGGACTAGAGCCTTGAACTGCAGAAAGCCCCAGGGACTAGAGCCTTGAACTGCAGAAAGCCCCAGGGACTAGAGCCTTGAACTGCAGAAAGCCCCAGGAACTAGAGCCTTGAACTGCAGAAAGCCCCAAGGGACAAGAGCCTTGAACTGCAGAAAGTCCCAGGGACTAGAGCCTTGAACTGCAGAAAGCCCCAGGAACTAGAGCCTTGAACTGCAGAAAGCCCCAGGAACTAGAGCCTTGAACTGCAGAAAGCCCCAGTAACTAGAGCCTTGAACTGCAGAAAGCCCCAGGAACTAGAGCCTTGAACTGCAGAAAGCCCCAGGAACTAGAGCCTTGAACTGCAGAAAGCCCCAAGGGACAAGAGCCTTGAACTGCAGAAAGTCCCAGGGACTAGAGCCTTGAACTGCAGAAAGCCCCAAGGGACAAGAGCCTTGAACTGCAGAAAGTCCCAGGGACTAGAGCCTTGAACTGCAGAAAGCCCCAGGAACTAGAGCCTTGAACTGCAGAAAGCACCAGGAACTAGAGCCTTGAACTGCAGAAAGCCCCAAGGGACAAGAGCCTTGAACTGCAGAAAGCACCAGGAACTAGAGCCTTGAACTGCAGAAAGCCCCAAGGGACAAGAGCCTTGAACTGCAGAAAGCCCCAGGGAATAGAGAACTGAATTGCACAAAGCCCCAGGAACTAGAGCCCATACTAGCAAACAGCTAGAAACTCTTAGAGAACTTCACAGTTGTAAACGTCAAGTTGCAGCGAGTCTGATCTCACACAGTCGAAAAAAGTCACGAATATGTCTATTCAATAAGAGAAAACAAATGTAAACGATGAGTGGCTTGTTAGGGCCTTATCTAGTAATGAAAGAGATGGTGAACCAGCTATTGTATAACCTATGTCAATTTGGCATTGGTGACGTGATCGTAAAAAAAAGTATGTATTCAGACATAAAGTAAATGCACTTTAATACATCCATGCATGCATATGTGGTCATATTTATCATACTAAGCATGTATTTGTAGTCTATATATCATACTATGCATGTGTATGTAGTCCTAAGTATCATACTATGCATGAATATGTTGTCATGGGTATCAAACTATGTAGTCCTATGTATCATACTATGCATGAATATGTTGTCATAGGTATCATACTATGCATGTACATGTAGTCCTATGTATCATATTATGCATGTGTATGCAGTCTTATGTATATCACACTATACGTGTATATGTAGTCCTATGTATCATACTATGAATGTATATGAAGTCCTATGTATCATACTGTGCATGTGTATGTAGTCCTATGTATCATACTATGAATGTATATGAAGTCCTATGTATCATACTGTGCATGTGTATGTAGTCCTATGTATCATACTATGAATGTATATGAAGTCCTATGTATCATACTGTGCATGTGTATGTAGTCCTATGTATCATACTATGCGTGAGCATGTAGTCCTAGGTATCAAATTATGCATGTGTATGAAGCCCTATGTATCATTATATACAAGTGTACAGCATGTAATCCTATGTATCATACTATGAATGCACATGTAGCCCTATGTATCACAATCCTAACAGCTGGGATAAAATGCAGTATCACTCTCCAAAACACCTGAACAAAATTATGTACTTCCTCTAAACCTCTTTCATGATCAGACATCAGAAAACAAATACGTTTTATCTGACTAGTTATATACTAACCTTTCTACATTCTTTAGCATTAACTGAAATTATGACTGAAGTTAACCTTCCCCGTATAGGCTAACTCACAGAGTTAACAACATTCATATTGGACTATAACTTTGAAAGAAAAGTATTATGCATTTGTTAAGAACATTGGTACTTACCACCATCATCTCAGCAGGAAAAAAACCCAGGTTGTACATACCTACAAAAGAAAAAAGTAAAATCATTATTTTTTTTATTTTCTTTCAATAAACTACTATCTTATAAATAAAGAAAAAAAATCCTCAGAAAGGAAATTTTTCAAAATCATTTATCTACATTACGAGAAAAAAGTAAAATCGTTAACTTTTATGAAACTTTAAATCAAATATCTCTCAGATTAAAAATTCTGTCAGAAAAGAAAATATCCAAAAATACATTGCATAAAAAAACCATGTACAATGTAAAAATCACATAACACATTACAGACAGACCGGCAGACACACATATCCCCCAGACACGCACACACATACATACATACATACATACATATATATATATATATATATATATATATATATATATATATATATATATATATATATATATATATATATATATATATAATTGTTACTAGCTAAGCTAGTAACAATTAGGAAATATTTATTTTAATGTTGTTACTATACTCAAAATATTTTATTTTTCTTTATTTCCTTTCCTCACCGGGCTATTTTCCCTGTTGGAGCCCCTGGGCTTATAGCATCCTGCTTTTCCAACTACGGTTGTAGCTTAGCATTTCATAATACATAACAATAATATAACTTAGTTATAACTAAGCTATAAGCCCAGGGGCTCCAACGGGAAAAAACAGCCAAGTGAGGAACGGAAATATGGAAATAAACTTCAAGAGAAGTAATGAACAATTAAAATAAAATATTCTAAGAACGGTAAAAACATTAAAAACATTCCACGTATAAACTATGAAAACTTCAAAAAAAGAAAATAACTAGACGAAGATAAATAAGATAAAACTTGTGCCGGAGTGTACCCTCCAGCAAAAGAACTATACAGTATATATATATATATATATATATATATATATATATATATATATATATATATATATATATATATATATATATATATATATTATTATATATATATATATATATATATATATATATATATATATATATATATATATATATATATAAAAGCATAATGTGTTCATATTTCCCCGGTCAAAGACTATAAATCCCAAATACTAAAATCCTAAAAGTCACTGGACATAAAAATAAAAAGATCAAATAATTAAAATTCAGACACATGAACAGATAACTGAATGTTTTTAATGATTTTGTTCGTTTATTATTCAAAGAATTCTTTGACACGCTTCGGCTCTTCATTTGACAAAGCTTTGAATATTGAAAGCTCGTATTCTCTATTCTATGATAAAGCGCTTTGCAAAGGTTTTGTCTTTCTGTTACGTAAATATTTTATGAAACTAGGCCTACTTCATAACAATAACGGAATACACTATGATATATATATATATATATATATATATATATATATATATATATATATATATATATATATATATATTGATAACTGCATCTTTTTCTTTTCTGTTTCTCTAAACGTAACTATTTGTAGGCCTACTTCAGAACAATTACGGATAAGTTTTAATATATATTGACAATTAACACATTTCCTTTCTCTCTTTTTTTTTAGGGAACTATTTTGTAAGACTAGGCCTACTTCATATTAACGGAAATCATTTTTAATATATTGATAATTATAGCTTTTCCTTTTTTATTTTTTTCTAAAGATATCTATTTTACAAGACTAGGCCTACTTCACAACACTAATGATAAATACTTTTAATATTATATATTGATTTCCGAGGTATATATGTTATAGCCCTATATCAAAACTTATCCTAAATTAAGCATTCTTAACCGAGGGGGGGGGGGGTTCGAACCACGAATACCTTTCCTCACCGACATTGTCACTAAGTATACAAACCTATTTTTTAATAACAACTAGAGAAAACTCTTTTTAAGCTCTAGATAAAATTAAAGGATTATTCTTACAATAAGAATCATGAATGTAGTATTCTTATTCCATCTCAAGACACACAAAATGTTCTTTCTTATTTATAGAAAAATGCTTGCAACAACTAAACAGGCATAATTAAGAAGAAGAAAAAGGAGAGAGAGAGGAGAGAGAGAGAGAGAGAGAGAGAGAGAGAGAGAGAGAGAGAGAGAGAGAGAGAGAGAGAGATTAACAACACAATAACATGTTTAATTTAACCGTGGCCATACATATCAAGTTTCAGCTCGCATTGACAGACTAATATTCATAATTACTCAAGAATCATTTCATAATGAGATTACAGAATTAGCCGTAAAGGTTAGAGGATGTTAATAAATCATGTCCACGGTTTAATTTACTATGTTCGACGGGAAATTGTGAAACAGGACTCATCCCATCCGAATACTAGACCTAACTCTTACATAAACCTGTAAAAGATAAGAAAATTATTGTTAGGAGAGAGAGAGAGAGAGAGAGAGAGAGAGAGAGAGAGAGAGAGAGAGACCACAGTCTAGCTATACAGTCCTAGACCGTGGGAGAGACAAGTGACCACGGTCTAGGAATGAATATATATATATATATATATATATATATATATATATATATATATATATATATATATATATATATATATATATATATATATATATTACATATCGTATGTGTTACGTTCATTGGACATTTTGTAAAATGATAGATTTGAATAGAGAAAGCAGAAATGTAGGACTGAAAATGAATAGGAGTACAACTAAGGTGATGTTCAATGAAAATGCAGACAACAAATAAAAGTTATGGACGAGCCTCTAGAAATTGCTAATGAATATACATACAAAGGGCAGACATTAAGAATTAATGTCTTCCCACAATATGTGACTGAAATTAAAAGGATAAACATAGGATGGAGAGCTTTTGGTAAACGAAATGAGATTATGAAAATTAAAATACCACTTTCTTCAAAAAGAAAAGCATTTAATCAGATGGTCCTACCAGTATTAACCAATGCATAAGGAACTTTCAGCCAAACTAAAGCTCGTTACAACTCAAAGAGCTATGGGAAGAACAATGATGAGAATAACACTAGAGACAGAACAATACTAACATGGATAAGAGAACAAACTAAAGCAGAGGATATTGTAAGGATATTCTAACTTGTAAAATGAAGAAATGAACAAAGATATAATATAATAAGAATAACAGATAGTGGATGGACATTACGAATAACAGGATGGCCCCCCAGGGATTGCAAAAGAAAAAGGAAAAGAAGACTTATTCACGAACTAGGAAAGTTTGCGGGTGTGGAGGTACAAAGACCATACACAGACGCAAGTGGAAGGGATGTCAAGAGACCTTTGTTCTTCTGTGGAGTATTAAAGATTATATATACATATATATATATATATATATATATATATATATATATATATATATATATATATATATATATATATATATATATATATATATATATGTGTGTGTGTGTGTGTGTGTGTGTGTGTAACAATTTTTTTTTTCAATTTAAGTAGGAATAATATATGTAAAACTGGCACATCTTCATTAGGAATGATATATTCAATCATTCTTTTCATTAATTTATCAATAAGGTATATATATATATATATATATATATATATATATATATATATATATATATATATATATATATATATATATATATATAAATGTTTGTGTGTGTTCTGTACACAGGCCAAAATGAACAGCAAGTTAGCCTACACTCACGGAAAGAATATGAGAGCTGAGTTCTCCGATTCAGACTCTCAAAGGTCCAGAGGTGGAAGGAAGTAATCGAAAGGTATGAATCTCGAGTTCATATTCCAAACAAACCGTGGGACTTTGAGAGAACGCGCGCATGCCACGGGAGAGAGAGAGAGAGAGAGAGAGAGAGAGAGAGAGAGAGAGAGAGAGAGAGAGAGAGAGACGAATGGGTGGCAGATGCAGACTCCTAGATCTGGAACAGTTTGGCGTGGCATTTAAGCGGGGTTTACACGGTCGAACGGTTCGACAAACAAGTGTTTGAAGTGATGTTCGAACGTGTGAACGGGGTATTTGGTTGTCGAACACGTTCGTCGAACGCTTCGAGGAATGTCTGTTCTAACTTGACTTTTGTGGGCGGGGCTTCATTGTCCACAAACCTTATGCGTTAGTGGCTGACTCCACCTCTTCGAACAGTTTGACAACCAGGTTCGACAACTGGTTTTGTGACTGATTCCACCCCTTCGAACCGTTTGACAAGCAGGTTCGACAACCGGGTTCGAGGGAGATTGCCATTACTCAAGTAGTACAATGGTTTTTTGTACTGGTAATGAGATAATAATAGCATCTCTCATATATGTACTCCAACCAGGAGATTGAATGCCAAGCACCAGAGACCATTTCGGCGTTCCCATTCATTTAGCCGCCACAAACACCGACCTGGAACTTCTGGAAGTTCTGGAACGTTAAGCGCCCATTTCGTCTGTTTATAATACCTTTCCGAAAACGTGATTACGTTCAATTACATGTTATTCTATTCCATATTTCCGTAATTTATAAAAATATATCAAGTCAATACATGAATGAAACGGTTTCGTCCTACACCTAAGCGCGTGAGTTTTATCAGAGAGAGAGAGAGAGAGAGAGAGAGAGAGAGAGAGAGAGAGAGAGAGAGAGAGAGAGAGAGAGTATATTATCCTCGACTAATTATAACCTCCCACGTACCCATAAAGTCTGACAATACAGATTCCCCTGTATTACAAGCTATACAGCTTTCTTCACTTTCGCTTCATGCTACACTTTTTATCCTCCCGTCTTCTTCCTTCTCCTTTTGCTACCTTCACACACTACTTCCCATACCGAGGAGCTTCCCATAACCCACCCACATCTTCCCCATCTACCAGCCAAACCCCCCCCCCCCCCCTACCACCATAACCAGCACCACCATCTCTTCATCCCGGTTAGTGGGGTGGCGCGGCGGTGCCACGTCTCCTCCAAATAGGACAGATGTGAAGTTAGCGGCAAATCGATTTTTCCCGCGCGCGGTCGCCTCTCTCTCTCTCTCTCTCTCTCTCTCTCTCTCTCTCTCTCTCTCTCTCTCTCTCTCTCTCTCTCTCAATAGTGCTGCTGCCTCGCACTCAATTATTCCTCCTAGCGAATGGCTGTATGACTTGTGTTCACTTAGGTAGGTGACTACCCCCTCTAACAAAGCAAATCCACCCCGCCCATCTCGTTCAACAAACAAATTCTGGACGGTGGCTGTATCTAGAGTAAAGAAGGAAGTTTCTTTTATTTGCGAAATTCCTGAGGATGACTTTCATAACGAGTAATCAATCAAGATAAGGTTAACAAATATGTGTTGATTTGTCGGTTGATGAACTTTTCTTCCATACATGTATTTAAAATACTAAATTTTAAATGCTACACTCGTCTGTTTTCTCTCACTGAATTTGGTAATTTCTTTTGTATACTTTGTCTTCTATTCGTTGATGCAACCCCAAACCAATTAACAAAGTGACTCTAATATCTAGCAAATGTTAATTTTCTTGCAACAAACTCTACATTAATCATTCACATAACATACGGTCCAGCTGTCAATGGGTATTAGCGTCAACTGAAAAAAGGACAAATTTATCACTAGAGACTTGCTCAGAACAGGGGCGGTCTAAGCCTCAGTCTAGCGTCACCCGTTCTTAAAGGGGATAGGCGTGTATTATATTATATATTTACAACCCTTGTTTGAA
>NC_090750.1:82960335-82969180 GCF_036898095.1 Palaemon carinicauda
GGGAAGAAAACAATGAAACTGATACTGAATTGCTGAATTAGTGGGAAGAAAACAATGAAACTGATACTGAATTGCTGAATTATTGGGAAGAAAACAATGAAACTGATACTGAATTGCTGAATTAGTGGGAAGATAACAATGAAACTAACACTGAATTGCTGACTTAGTGGGAAGATAACAATGAAACTAACACTGAATTGCTGACTTAGTGGGAAGAAAACAATGTAACTAATACTGAATTGCTGAACTATTGGGAAGAAAACAATGAAACTGATACTTAATTGATGAATTAGTGGGAAGAAAACAATGAAAATAAAATAATCCAAAACAAAATTATATTAAACCAAAAACTAAAGCCTGTTTCCACCAATAACAGATCTTATAAAACTAAAACTAGTTTCTAAAATCTAAATCACACGAACGAAATATAAAAGACTATATAAAAAATTAGATTAAAACCGCTAAACGATTTTAATCATTCTAATAAAAATAATTTTGATAATTTTAATAGCAATCAACCTTAGCTAATAATAATAATAACAATAATGATGATAATGATAATAATAATGATAATAATAATGATAGTAATAATAATAATATTAATAATAAACTTGAAAGTAACAGTAAAAAATATATGCTTAGAAATCAACTTTAGCTAATAATAATAATAATAATAATAATAATAATAATAATAATAACAACAACAACAACAATTACAACAAAACCTAAAAGTAACACTATATATATATATATATATATATATATATATATATATATATATATATATATATATATATATATATATACTGTATACATACTACCGCCAGAGAGTTATGGGGTCCTTTGACTGGCCAGACAGTACTACGTTGGATCCTTCTCTTTGGTTACGGTTCTTTCTCTTTGCCTACACATACGCCGAATAGTCTGGCCTATTCTTAACAGATTCTCCTCTGTCCTCACACACCTGACAACACTGAGGTTACTAAACAATTCTTCTTCGCTCAAGGGGTTAACTACTGCACTGTATTTGTTCTGTGGCTACTTTCCTCTTAGTAAGGGTAGAAGAGACTCTTTAGCTATGGTAAGCAGCTCTTCTAGGAGAAGGACACTCCAAAATCAAACCATTGTTCTCTAGTCTTGGGTAGTGCCATAGCCTCTGTACCATGGTCTTCCACTGTCTTGGGTTAGAGTTCTCTTGCTTGAGGGTACAATCAGGCACACTATTCTATTTTATTTCTCTTCCTCTTGTTTTGTTAAAGTTTTCATAGTTTATATAGGAAATATTTATTTTAATGTTACTCTTCTTAAAATATTTTATTTTTCCTTCTTTCCTTTCCTTACTGGGCTATTTTCCCTGTTGGGGCCCCTGGGCTTATAGCATTTTGCTTTTCCAGCTAGGGTTGTAGCTTAGCAAATAATAATAATAATAATAATAATATAAATCGACCGGCCTCTCCCCACCCGAATAGAGCGCGTCTCTGTCCTAACTTTTAAATTTTGGAAAAACAATCTTGGTGGGTAAACCAAAACTCAGGTTTCCAGCACCAAAGGAAAACAAAGTTCGTTGACCTCGTTAACCATTAGACCTTTAGGCCTAATGTTACATAGTGCACAAGATACGTACTGCCGTGTCTTTTACTGGTATAATTGAAGAGCTTTTGTAGGTAGGCCTAACAGTTCTCATAGATGGATGTATGTACTGTATGAATATATACAGTATATATATATATATATATATATATATATATATATATATATATATACATCTCTATATATGTGTGTATATATATATAATATATATATATATGTGTATATATATATATATGTGTGTGTATATATATATATATAATATATATATATATGTATATATATATATATATATATATATATATATATATATATATATAGAGAGAGAGAGAGAGAGAGAGAGAGAGAGAGAGAGAGAGAGAGAGAGAGTTAATGTGGGTAAGAGTAAGGTTATGAGATGTACGAGAAGGGAAGGTGGTGCAAGGTTGAATGTCATGTTGAATGGAGAGTTACTTGAGGTGGATCAGTTTAAGTACTTGGGGTCTGTTGTTGCAGCAAATGGTGGAGTGGAAGCAGATGTACGTCAGAGAGTCAATGAAGGTTGCAAAGTGTTGGGGGCAGTTAAGGGAGTAGTAAAAAATAGAGGGTTGGGCATGAATGTAAAGAGAGTTCTATATGAGAAAGTGATTGTACCAACTGTGATGTATGGATCGGAGTTGTGGGGAATGAAAGTGATGGAGAGACAGAAATTGAATGTGTTTGAGATGAAGTGTCTGAGGAGTATGGCTGGTGTATCTCGAGTTGATAGGGTTAGGAACGAAGTGGTGAGGGTGAGAACGGGTGTAAGAAATGAGTTAGCGGCTAGAGTGGATATGAATGTGTTGAGGTGGTTTGGCCATGTTGAGAGAATGGAAAATGGCTGTCTGCTAAAGAAGGTGATGAATGCAAGAGTTGATGGGAGAAGTACAAGAGGAAGGCCAAGGTTTGGGTGGATGGATGGTGTGAAGAAAGCTCTGGGTGATAGGAGGATAGATGTGAGAGAGGCAAGAGAGCGTGCTAGAAATAGGAATGAATGGCGAGCGATTGTGACGCAGTTCCGGTAGGCCCTGCTGCTTCCTCCGGTGCCTTAGATGACCGCGGAGGTAGCAGCAGTAGGGGACTCAGCAGTATGAAGCTTCATCTATGGTGGAAATGTGGGAGGTTGGGCTGTGGCACCCTAGCATTACCAGCTGAACTAGGCTGAGTCCCTGGTTAGGCTGGAGGAACGTAGAGAGTAGAGGTCCCCTTTTTTGTTTTTGTTTCTTGTTGATGTCGGCTACCCCCCAAAATTGGGGGAAGTGCCTTTGGTATATGTATGTATGTATGTATATATATATACACGGACACACTGAAACAGTAGTTCTCATGTACAATTATATCTCCTGGGTCTTAAAAATCTGGTAACAATTATATATATATATATATATATATATATATATATATATATATATATATATATATATATATATATATGTGTGTGTGTGTGTGTTTAGGATAACTCAAAAGTATAATTCATTGAAAAAACAATTTCGTGTTTCAAGTATATATAATAACGAAAAAATATAAAAAGTAAAACCAAGACTACATATAAATGTTACTCATTTCCTCTTGATTAACAAAACCTCATTAAATGAAAGGCCAGTTACGAAGTCTTTCATAGTCTTAATTAAAAATGTTCTCGTCGAAACTACAAACCATTATCAAAAAATTATATATATATATATATATATATATATATATATATATATATATATATATATATATATATGTGATAACGACTGTATTTGACTGTGATGGACATTATTTCTAACCCGATTGGCAGGCGTAGTGAAAATTACACGGGTGATATGTGACTCACAACTGAGATGGTGGCGGCATGTGTTGAGAATGAATGGTGGGGAGAGGGTGAGGAGGGCTTGGGAAGAACCTGCTAGGGGAGGCGATCGAGAGGGAGGTAGAGTAGATGGCGAGGTTGTATTTAGGAAAACGGGGGGAGGGGTTGCATCTTTGTGTGTGTGCATATCTATCTAAATATCTAAACGACATTTCTGGTCGTGTACACTAACAACAATAAAAATAATAATTTACTGAAATTAACAACAACTAAGGAAGATGTCAACGCTACATCCAGCAGTGAAATCGAGATTTTATCTCTCCAGACAGCATCTCATTGCAAATTCTCAAGACCCTTTCCATCAAACGGCCACACCATACAGACATCATCAATAATTAAAGCGCAGTGTCGTTGCATAATTTCCTAGTTTGCCATTCTATACTGACTCTCCTCTGCTACCAACCTAGGTTGCTGTTCTACGACCAATTCCGGTAGCTATTTTGCGACCAACTTCGTTACTGTTTTCCGACCAATTTCGGTTGCTATTCTGCGACCAACTTCGTTGCTGTTTTCCGACCAACCTCGGTTGCTATTTTGCGACCAACTTCGTTACTGTTTTCCGACCAATTTCGGTTGCTATTCTGCGACCAACTTCGTTGCTGTTTTCCGACCAACCTCGGTTGCTATTTTGCGACCAACTTTGTTACTGTTTTCCGACCAATTTCGGTTGCTATTCTGCGACCAACTTCGTTGCTTTTTTCCGACCAACCTCGGTTGCTATTTTGCGACCAACTTTGACCAACTTCGTTACTGTTTTCCGACCAATTTCGGTTGCTATTCTGCGACCAACTTCGTTGCTGTTTTCCGACCAACCTCGGTTGCTATTTTGCGACCAACTTTGACCAACTTCGTTACTGTTTTCCGACCAATTTCGGTTGCTATTCTGCGACCAACTTCGTTGCTTTTTTCCGACCAACCTCGGTTGCTATTTTGCGACCAACTTTGACCAACTTCGTTACTGTTTTCCGACCAATTTCGGTTGCTATTCTGCGACCAACTTCGTTACTGTTTTCCGACCAACCTCGGTTGCTATTTTGCGACCAACTTTGACCAACTTCGTTACTGTTTTCCGACCAATTTCGGTTGCTATTCTGCGACCAACTTCGTTGCTTTTTTCCGACCAACCTCGGTTGCTATTTTGCGACCAACTTCGTTACTGTTTTCCGACCAATTTCGGTTGCTATTCTGCGACCAACTTCGTTGCTGTTTTCCGACCAACCTCGGTTGCTATTTTGCGACCAACTTTGACCAACTTCGTTACTGTTTTCCGACCAATTTCGGTTGCTATTCTGCGACCAACTTCGTTGCTGTTTTCCGACCAACCTCGGTTGCTATTTTGCGACCAACTTTGACCAACTTCGTTACTGTTTTCCGACCAATTTCGGTTGCTATTCTGCGACCAACTTCGTTGCTTTTTTCCGACCAACCTCGGTTGCTATTTTGCGACCAACTTTGACCAACTTCGTTACTGTTTTCCGACCAATTTCGGTTGCTATTCTGCGACCAACTTCGTTGCTTTTTTCCGACCAACCTCGGTTGCTATTTTGCGACCAACTTTGACCAACTTCGTTACTGTTTTCCGACCAATTTCGGTTGCTATTCTGCGACCAACTTCGTTGCTGTTTTCCGACCAACCTCGGTTGCTATTTTGCGACCAACTTCGGTTGCTGCTTCTTTTCTCAGTCTTATTTCGGGCAGATATACATAACATCGTATCTATAAGTGACTTTCCTTTGACACTTGTGAGTGTTCTCCACTATTCCGTAACAACTAAGGAAACGTATAAACTATAGTGTATTATATACTACAGTATTTCTAAAGGTATAAAGGTCGCTCATGAATGGCATAGGCAAGGGACAGTGACAATGGCCTAGAGACTAACTATATATACATATGATCAGCCCCCAATTCCTTTTCGATCTAAGCTAGGACCAGGGATGGCCAGACAATGGCTGCTGATGACTCAGCAGGTATACCCATAGGCTCCCCAAAACCCCTCATCCTTAGCAGACAAGGATGGTGAGGTTGCAGACACTACAAGAAACTATCAAGATTGAGCGGTACTCTAAACCCAGTCCAACCAAGATTGCCCTGATTTTCATCTTCCCAAGGTCCCTGAAAATTTATTTTCTATTTTTTTTTCTTAGTGACTAACTTTTTCTTGACCATCTTTTCCATTCATTCTCCAATTTTTCTTGAATTATAGTCTTAAGTCCAGTGTTCAATAGAATCATAGTAATAATAATAATAATAAATAAATAAATAAACAAACTTAGGACAAAATCTTCTCTCCACCACCAGTGTTCAACAGAATCATAATAACAATAATCATAATCATAATGATGATAATAATAATAATAATAAATAAATAAATAAATAATAAATCAGCTAAGGACGGACTCTCTCCTCCATTACCAGAGTTCAGGAGAATCATCATCATCATAATAATAATAATAATAGTAATAATAATAATAATAATAATAATAATAAATAAATAAATAAATAAATACTAAACAAACTAAGTACAGAACCTTCTCTCCACCACCAGTGTTCAACACAGGAGCGCACCCAATCGCAAAGGCTATACTATAATGGCTTCAACGCGTCCATCAATAACTACCTCTGTTGCATGTGCTTGCAAACATCGAGATAAGGAGGGCTCCTCTGAACCAGGATGCCTCAAAGGTCAAGCAAGCAGCAAGCAGCAGTAGCTAGTTCCTTCCTCGTGATTTCACGCACTCCCCACACCCCCACCCCAACACTTTCTTCTTCACTGGTCTCATTCAATTATCTCAGTTGGTTTCTTTCTTTTATTTCGTTATTACTAATATTCAATATTTTGCTTGAAATTATATATCAGGTAGGCGAGGTATTATTAGAAGAATTATTATTATTTATCATTGTTTTTTATTATTACCATTAGTGCCCGGCATTATTGATAGAGTTTTAACGCCATTAATTGAAAATATAGATTTTGGTTGAATAAACATCGCTTTAATAGGTCATCATCATCTCCACCTACGCCTATTGACGCAAAGGGCCTCGGTTAGCTTTCGCCAGTCGTCTCTATTTTAAGCTTTTAAATCAATACTTCTCCATTCATCATTTACCCCCTTGTTTCATAGTCCTCAGCCATGTAGGACTGGGTGTTCCAGCTATTCTAGTGGCTTGTGGAGCCCATTTGAAAGTTTGGTGAACTAATCTATCTTGGGGAGTGCGAAGAGTATTCCCAAACCATCTCCATCTACCCCTCACCATGATCTCATCCGCATAAGGCACTCGGGTAATCTCTCTTATACTTTAATTTCTAAACCTGATCTGACCTTCAGCTACTTTTTAAAGTTCCTCATAATTATTATCAATGACATTTCATTCACTTATCTTATTCCCACTTTAATATTACTCATTCCTTGTTTATTTGACTTGAAATTTATATTCTTTAAAAGTCAAAGGTGTCTAGTTTCAGTTCCACTTCCATCTGAATAGATACTCACCAGAACGTCAGCCGGGCAAGCCCAACCCCCCACAGCGTTTCCCAACCACAACAGTGACCTCCCTAGTAAACAGCTTAAACTCACGATATCAGCGTCAATGGCCTTATATGTCAGGATGCCAGAAAACTTTGAATCAATCAATCAATCACGATTCCAGGCTGGGATCGATCTGCCGCCATGCGAATGCTAGGCAAAAACGTTACCACTGTACTAGTCATGAGGGTTTATCATAACTGTACAAGCAAAATGAGCCAGAAACGTTTGTCACAACACCTGCAAACTACAAGCAGTACTGTGCACACAAAAGCAAGCATTTGAGTAAGTGAAAGTGAGACCTATCGTTTAGCAAATCTTCATTTCAGAATCCCTGCTTTCCACTTCGTATCAGCTTGTATTTGCAGCGTGTTGTCAAGTGTGCCACTCTTACTCCTTCCAATTTTGTACAGTTTTAAAGGTTGGATTATGATCTATATTGGACCACACACAAAAAAAAGGGTAAAAACCGGTTTTCGTGGTCAGTATCAAGGAGGTGGAAATTGACCGGGGTTACACCGGGCTACTGAAGACGCTTCTGACATACACCCAGAGAGAGAGAGAGAGAGAGAGAGAGAGAGAGAGAGAGAGAGAGAAGGGGGTGGGGGGTGGGGTTGTGTTTGACAGAGGGAGAGCATTTTTGACAGAATTAAATAGATCTGAGAGAGAGAGAGAGAGAGAGAGAGAGAGAGAAGGTTGTGTTCAGAGGGAGAGAATTTTTTGACAAAATAAAATAGTTCTGAGAGAGAGAGAGAGAGAGAGAGAGAGAGAGAGGGGGGTTGTGCTCTGCCAGAGGGAGAAATTTTTTTGACAGAATAAGGTTTTGAGAGAGAGAGGAGAGAGAGAGAGAGAGAGAGAGAGAGTTTGTTCTCAGAGGGAGATAATCTCTTAACAGTAAAAAAATGTTGAGAGAGAGAGAGAGAGAGAGAGAGAGAGAAAGAGAGAGTGGGGGGGTTGTTTGACAGAGGGAGAGCATTTTTTTGACAATTAAATAGATTTGAGAGAGAGAGAGAGAGGAGAGAGAGAGAGAGAGAGGAGAGTGGGGGGGGGTTGTTTGACAGAGGGAGAGCATTTTTTGACAAATTAAATAGATTTGAGGAGAGAGAGAGAGAGAGAGAGAGAGAGAGAGAGAGAGAGAATGTCTTCATCTAAATTAAAGGACCATAATTACCAGGCAATGCATAGAAGCATTATGAAGAGAGACAGGTAACCAACAGATTTCGTATCACGACTATACACCACATTATTATTATTATTATCATTATTATTATTATTATTATTATTATTATTATTATTACTAGCTAGCCTACAACACTAGTTGGAAAAAGCAGGATGTTACAAGCCGAGGGCTCCAACAGTGAAAAATAGCCCAGCGAGTTAAGGAAATAAGGAAATAAGCGATATTAGAAGTAATGAACGAATAAAATACTTCAAAAACAGTAACGACATTAAAACTGATATTTTATATATAAACCATAAAGATAAGTTGTGTGCGCATATGTAAACTTGCAGCAAATGTTTTTATGTTGAATATTTAATGTTTTAATGTCTTAATGTTGTTAATGTTAATATTTTACTTTAATTTTTCATTACTTCTAATATCGTTTCGTTATTTTCTTATTTCCTTTCCTCACTGGGCTATTATTCCCTGTTGGAGCCCTTGAGCTCATAGCATCTTACTTTTCAAATTAGGGTTGTAGCTTAGCTAATAATAATAATAATAATTCCATTACTTCTCTTGTAGTTTATTTCCTACAACCGACCTCTTAATGTAGGAATAACGGTGGGGAAGAAGAGAGAAGGCGTAAAAGGTAACCGACCCCTTAATGTAAGGATAACGGTGGGGAAGAAGAAAAGA
>NC_090750.1:82969680-82984680 GCF_036898095.1 Palaemon carinicauda
CTACAACCCTAGTTGGATAAGCAGGAAGCTATGATTTCAAGGGCTACAACAAGGAAAAATAGCCGAGTGAGGAAAGGAAATAAAGAACATCTACAACGATGTAATGTTATTATCATTATTATTACTAGCCAAGCGACAACCCTACTAAGGGCCATTTGCGTTAATAAGCGTAGGAGGAGATGACCCATTAAAACGATGTTTATTCATCCATAATCTATTTTTAATTCATGGCGTAAAAACTCTTTCAATGATGCTGAGCAATAATAGTAGTAATAAAAGACAATGATGAATAGTGAAAAAAATTTTACTAATAATAACTCGACCTATCTGTGATATATAATATCTTACAAAATATTGAACAGCTCTTGATAATTACTGAATTAACGTATTGAGAAATTTGCAATACAGTTAAATATCAACAAATCCCCTAAAAAAATGCTGTGATGACTCTCTCTCTCTCTCTCTCTCTCTCTCTCTCTCTCTCTCTCTCTCTCTCTCTCTCTCTCTCTAACATTAGTGAAGATGAAACAAACCTTTAGACTAAAAATATCATAATAAATCACTTTGTTTTCCTTGTTTCCTTTCCTCACTAGGCTATTTTCCCGGCTGGGGACACTGGGCTTATAACATCCTTTGCAAATAGGGTTGTAGCTTAGCAATTAATAATAATAATAATAATAATAATAATAATAATAATAATAATAATAATAAGAAGAAGAAGAAGAAGAAGAAGAAGAAGAAGAAGAAGAAGAAGAGGAAGAAGGAAAGGACATTGTAACACTCATAATTTGTTACCAACTGAGCCTAATCACTACGCCAGTCTGAGCTCAAGTATTTAAGAAATGGCTGCCTCAGCGTTAATTGGTTCTGGGACTTGAGTGGACGGACACGCCTGGGAGAGCCTTTGCTTGTCTTATCTGAGCTGACAAAGTCACTTATCATAAAGCAAGTTCTGATTACTTATATTACAGCATATATGTGTTCTGTGGCTACTTTCCCCTTGGTAAGGGTAGAAGAGACTCTTTGGCTATGGTAAGCAGCTCTTCTAGGAGATGGAGACTCTGAAATCAAACCATTGTTCTCTAGTCTCGAGTAGTGCCATAGCCTCTGTGCCATGGTCTTCCACTGCCTCTTGGTTTAGAGTTCTCTTGCTTGAGGGTACACTCGGGCACACTATTCTATCTAATTTCTCCTCCTGTTTTGTTAAAGTTTTTATAGTTTACATAGGAAATATTTATCTTAATGTTACAGTTTTTAAAATACTTTATTTTTCCTTGTTTCCTTTCCTCACTGGGCTATTTTCCCTGTCGGGGGACCTAAGCTTATAGCATCCTGGTTTTCCAACTAGGGTTGTAGCTTAGCAAGTAAAAATAATAATAATAATAATAATAATAATATGCACATAGCAATCTCGCCTGTATTACATATCCAAACAACAATTATTCTCTTAACTAGTGTACCCGACCCGACAAAAATTATATCTAAATATTTCGATAGAGATGCACACATACGCACACACAGATTGAACCCTTCTTCACCCATTACCCTTTCCTAAAAACAACCCACTGGTTTGGCAAGTTGTGGGAGAGGGGGATGCCTTCGTTTTATCCCACTCTCACCAGGGCATGACTACTCCCCCTTCCCCCAAGTGACAGGGAAATATGTATAAATAAATATAACATATATATATACACACACACACACACACACACACACACATATATATATATATATATATATATATATATATATATATATATATATATATATATGTATATACCTGTATATATTTCCAACCCTTTAGTTATTATATTGGGGAGTTTGCATATTTATTTTATGAAAAAGACAATTTCATGAATTCAGTACATATCGCAACTTGAAATTACACCGTAAGCAATAAACTACTTAAAATTGCTTATCTTTCATAAATCTGTTAAGAATAACACACACTGAATGACCCACTGTGAGGCAAGAAAACTGTATTAATAATTATTCAATTCCTTTCGAGAAAAACCATGTCAAAAGTCACGAGTGCGAGTTTGCATGAGCGTGCAAAAGTGTAAAACAAGTTGAGTAATGTTGACATATAAATAAAATAGGTCTAGGAATACACTTCCAAGTGTACTTTGGTGAGCGTGCAAAAGTGTATGTAACAAGTGAGTAAAGTTCAGATATATAAATAAAATAAAAGTCTATGAATACACTTATAAAGTCAAAATGATGCCAGAAAGATAAAAAAATATAAGATCAGTTGACCTCAATCTACTCCATCAACAGTACACGTGAATAAAAAGCTAGCTAACACCAGAAACGGCAGAAAGATTTAAACCTCATTTCTCAGTGCATCTCGATTGAGGAATTTTTCTTCCAACAATCACAACCCCAGTTGGTGATTTGACTATAGTCCATTTCTTTTAGCGATGCATATTTGCACCGACTCGCGGCGGTGCCCTTTTAGCTCGGAAAAAGTTTCCTGATCGCTGATTGGTTAGAATTATCTTGTCCAACCAATCAGCGATCAGGAAACTTTTCCGAGCTAAAAGGGCACCGCTACGAGTCGGTGCAAATATGCATCGCTAAAAGAAATGGACTATAGTCTCACACTTACACTCGGTCGTCCAGTACTGTTTACAACGTTGAAATAGCTCAAACTCGTTAGTTCCTTTGGTCGCTGCAACCTCACCATCCTTGTGAGCTAAGGGAAGGTGGGGGGTACGGGGCTTTAGGGGAGCCTATAGCTCTAGCTGCTGAGTTATCAGCAGCCATTGCCTGGCCGTCCTTGGTTCTAGCTTGGGTGGAGAGGGGGCTTGGGCGCTGATCATATATATATATATATATATATATATATATATATATATATATATATATATATATATGGTCAGTCTCTAGGGCATTGTCCTGCTTGCTCGAACAATGTCACTGTCCCTTGCCTCTACCATTCATGAGCAGCATTTAAACCTTTAAAATACATATCCCTCATTAAGAGGATAGCCTAAATCTACAAATATCAGTATTAAAAAATTGTCAAAGTGCATACATTTATTATAAAGGTATTTTTATTTTGATCAAACCGACATCTTGAATTTTACGGAAACGAAGGAGAATTTTTATAATTCTTATGGAATATTGTGCCCTCGAAAAAAAAAAAAATTGAAAATAGTTATCCCAAAGAATTTCAGTTTCTACCAGATTCGTTTCGGGTCAGTGAACCCTGGCATTCTATAGGGAACTAAAGGATACGCTCTTCAAACTACGGAAAGCAAAAGGAATTACTATTATTATTACTTGCTAATCTACAACCCTAGTTGGAAAAAACAGAATGCTATAAGTCCAGGGGCTCCAACTGGGGAAAATAGCCCAGCGAGGAAAGGAAACGAGGAAAAATAAAATATTTTGAGAGCAGTAACATTAAAATAAGTCTCTCCTATATAATCTATAAAAACGTTAGCAAAACAAGGGGAAGATAAATAAGATAGAATAGTGCTCGAGTGTACCCTCAAGCACTGAAACATTATAAATAAGAATTTAATACTTAGGAACAAAGGCTTTTATCCCACAGGCAGGAGCACAGCAACGCCCTGTTGCTTTGTTCGAGTCATAAACCTTCGGCTGCTCCGTCTCTTCAAATATTGATAATTGATAATGGAAGTTCTTACTAAAAAATTACGATTCAGCTAGACCTATGTGGACTTCGAGTCAAAATCCAGGATTACATAACATACGTCAATAGAATGGATCAGCATTATTATTATTACTTGCTAAGCTACAACACTAATTTGAAAATCAGGATGCTGTAAGCCCAAGGGCTCCAATAGGGAAAATAGCCCAGTGAGGTACGGAAACATAAACTGCACGTGATGAACAATTAAAATGAAATATCTTTAAAACAGTAACATTAAAATAAATCCTTCATACATAAACTATAAAAACTTAAAGTGATTCAAGTGTGGCTTGATCTATTTAAGTAAGCGAGATGGTACTCGGAAAGGTACTTAAATATATAAACAGTATGTTAAAAAGACCTTTGATTAAAATGACTCCATGGAAAAAAAAAAAAAAAAACTTACGAGTGTATGCAAGGTTTCTTCGCCCCTCAATTTGCCTAATGTAAGCTTCTTACTTTGCCTAATATAACCACATTCGCCCACCTACAATGGTGTATGAGGGTGGGGTTAAAAAAAGGGGGGTGGAGGAGAATATTGTTGGTCAGCTGTGGCCAGACAGACATTTTGGCCGACATCTCTCTCTCTCTCTCTCTCTCTCTCTCTCTGGTATTTAAAGAGCATCCTCTCTCTCTCTCTCTCTCTCTCTCTCTCTCTCTCTCTCTCTCTGGTATTTAAAGAGCATCCTCTCTCTCTCTCTCTCTCCTCTCTCTCTCTCTCTCTCTCTCTCTCTCTCTCTCTCTCTCTCTCTCTCTGCGCGAAAGGATTGGCACTGGAGTGCCGACGATGTTAGAATATAAAATAAACAAAGGAGATTTGGTTATTTCATTATCTTAATCGCTTTACATATCCCTCTGAAGATAATGAAGATAATCAAGATAGAAAATAGGATATAAACACACTGAAGATGGACATATCTGACACCACAACATGTCAGCTGTACGCTTCAACCCTCCCTTCCAACCCCACCTTCTCCACCCGGTGGCACAGTTTCAGCCGTCAGCCGATAGATGGCACCACGCATGCCAGAATTGCCGTAAAGTCGGCATCGGCCGAGTTCCTGTCAAATGTCTCCTTCTATCTTTCATGCTCTTCGGTTACTGGCCATCGCACCTGCCACCCATCATGGAAGCCGCCTTCAAACTCGAGCTTCCTCGTGACGTATGCCTCTCTCATTCATAGACTTATAGCCCTTTTAGAACCACGCCCATATAAGAAGCTGCGCGCAGCATTTCTAAATGCCACGCCCGTCAAATGGGCGCTAATCTCACACACAAAACGGGCGTACCTTGAGGGCATCTCCTCCCAGCTGCCCACCCATTATTTCAGCGACTCGGGGTATGTAATGATACCACTCGATACAATTTACGTAAGGAAGGCCCTTGGAAGCGCAGCTTAAAGAACACATACACATACATACACACACACTGGGCACAATACCCGAATTAAGCAGTTTATAGGATCCTTTTTCGCTTGCTCCACGCCACTTACCCAGCAGTAATAGTTTAATATCCTTTGCTGCCTGCAGGCCATCCTCCTTGAGGTTCTTCTCGATCTGTTTGCTACGGGCCTGAGCGGCCCGCTCTTCGGCAGACATGGCACATCCCATCGTGGCGGTGTGTCGGGCTGCCCTTCCTCACCGGCCACGCTAAACGGTCCTCCTGCCGACCTCCACCACACACCACAGTGGCGGCGCCACAACACCCTAACACAGAAACACTTCTACGACTACACTCACACACGCACACCACGTATGAAGGGGCAGCAAAGATCCGCTACTAAGCTTAGCGCACTGCACACTGACTGACGGAGGTTAGCTAGCGGCGCCCCCAACCTTACCAACCCTAGAGACGGGAGCAGAGAGACTACACCCACGCCAGTTTTTCATCAAAACAGACTCTTCTGGTTCCTCTTGCCCTTCGCGAAAGCAAAGGTTTACCAGAGCACGGGCGGCGGAATCACTGGACACTTCAAAATCATCTGTTCCCTTCGATAAAACGAGATCGCCTACGATTATCGTACACTATTGTACTGATAGTTCTCGCCGTGCGCAAGCGCACTAGCTACCACGCGCAACAGTGTCACCAATCACTCCTACCACACCCATATATTTTCTAGATTTTCAAGGACAGGGCGTCAATACGGAATAAACCATGCATCTACAACTAGCAGTAATATTGCGGATGAAACATGGTTGGTAAAGCACACGAGACCGAATTCGAGCATAAAATTCTTCTGAAAAACGTTACATAGCATCTCGTTAGGGCAGGGCAGCGCGCACGAAGAGTTACCACAGAAGCTGACGATAGTACGGTTATCACATCCAAACACGATATCTATGCCATGATGGATATTATTCACAATAATTTCTTGGTATTTTCAAGAATGGAAGGCGAAGCGAGGCTGGATTTATGAGAACCCTCACTCAAAATAAATGGCAATGATATTAATAACGTTTTCGAATGACTACTGTTGCGTGTGCAAGGATCAATAACTGCTATCATTATCGTACTTGGAAGAGTTAAACATAAGCTAAAGATAAGCGTTAGTATCCGACTCATTAACTTGTCTCAGAGTAAGAAAAAAGAAGAAGAACATATAAAATCTTTCGAAGGATGAAGAAGAATGCTTGTAATGCTACGCGAGCCGGCAACACACGCATGCACATTGCCACCGTCTAGGGTTTTAAAATTAATTATGAATTCAAGAATTTCTCGCGAGTCCGTTACTCAAAATCTATACACATTCTGGTGCAGCCGCTTTTAGACAGATGACTCGCCTGGTTCATATTACAGTTGCTGTACAAATCTGTTTAATAATCGTGGCTGTTGTATAAATATTATTAGTTTATGTTTATTTTCTAATTCTGTCAACTTTCGAAAATAGGACAGTAGAAGACGTATCATTTTAGTTATACGTCTATCAGTTTATATTCTAATTCTGTTAACTTAATGTAATAGGACAGAAGACAATTTTAGTCACATGTTTATCAGTTTATATTCTAATTCTGTCAACTTAATGTAATAGGACAGTAGAAGACGTATCATTTTAGTTATACGTCTATCAGTTTATATTCTAATTCTGTCAACTTAATGTAATAGGACAGAAGACAATTTTAGTCACAAGTTTATCAGTTTATAATCTAATTTTGTCAAGTTACGGTAATAGGACAGTAAAAGACGTATCATTTTAGTTATATGTTTATCAGTTTACATTCTAATTCTGTCAACTGACGGTAATAGGACAGTAGAAGACGTATCATTTTAGTTATATTTTTATCAGTTTATTTTCTAATTATGTCAACTTAGGGTAATAGGACAGTATATGACATCATTTTAGTTCATGCTTTTTTTTTTTTGTTTTAACAATTCTATATTTTCTTAGATAACAAAATTACTAATACGATTTCTTAAAGCTGACAAGGATTCTTTCTACATTCAAAGCACTCGCTCAAATTTCACTTTCGTCACCAGACTGATTACATTTATGAAGATTCCATCAAGACGACATGGCCATCTCACCCAAAAATAGATTTTTCGCTTTGCTCAAAATCCGTTATATAGTACCCGACTTTCTAAAATTATGTGTATAATAATTAAATAAACACGCCCTTATTGATATATGCTTTTTCCTTTTTATGCAGTCATAAATAAGCACCAATGATATGGGTAAGCTTTACTTATGTGCAACAAATTAAATATACTTTTCATTAACCTTATTCAAGTTATCATCAACTAAAATACAATGTAATAGGGATTTTTGGAATTATATACGTATATTATGTAAACTATATATATATATATATATATATATATTATATATATATATATATATATATATATATATATATATATATATACATATTTAAGATTTATTTTAATGTTATAATGTTCTTGAAATATTCTATTCTAATTGTTTATTACTTCTTTTGTAGTTTATCTATTTCTTTATTTCCTTTCCTAACAGGGATATTTGCCCCGTTGGAACCCTCGGGCTTATAGCATCCTACTTTTCCAACTAGGGTTGTAGCTTAGCAAGTAATAATAATAATAATAATAATAATAATAATAATAATAATAATAATAATAATAATAATAATAATAACAATAATAATAATAATAATAATGTATTTATAGAGATAGATATCATAATCAAGATGGATATAAGAAAGGATAAAAAGAACGATTGCAATATATAGAGGGGATAAGGTGAACAACATCTTGAAGAATAATCAAAGTGATACAGGGAAATGTATGGACAGAAAAAAGGTAAATGAACAAAGCAATTTAAAAATAAAAGATTATTATGGGGAGAGTCTGAAAAAAAAAAAAATCAATTTTGGGTAGATTGATTATTATTATTATTATTATTATTATTATTATTATTATTATTATTATTATTATTATTATTGTTGTTGTTGTTGTTGTTGTTGTTGTTGTTGTTGTTGTTGTTGTTGTTGTTGTTGTTGATGAAAATCAACAAAATATACTCAATCAAAAATAGATTAAATTTTGGGTAGATTGATTATTATTATTATTATTATTATTATTATTATTATTATTATTATTATTGTTGTTGTTGTTGTTGTTGTTGTTGTTGATGAAAATCAACAAAATATACTCAATTAAAAATAAATAAAATTTTGGGTAGATTGATTATTATCATATTTATTATTATTATTATTATTATTGTTGTTGTTGTTGTTATTGATGAAAATCAACAAAATATACTCAATTAAAAATAAATTTCGAAACCTAGCAACCTTGTCTTTCATTTGAAGGGACTAGGGTTCGATCCTAATATGAGATAGAAATTTATCTATTTATTTATCATTATTATTATTACTACTACTATAATTATTATCATTATCATTATTGTTATTATCATTATTATTATATGGTTGATGACATAAAACAAAATTTGACCAAATAACTCATGAAAAAATTTACATAGCATCTCGTTAAGGTAGGGTAGAAGCTAATGATAGTAGGCCCATGGTCTATATATATTGAATAGGCCTACGTTTATTATATTCAAACACGATATCTGTCACGATGAATATTACTCACAATAATTTCTTGGTATTTTCAAGAATGGAAAGCCATGCAAGGTTATTTTATAATAATCCTCACTCAAAATAAACCCTTAAACCCATAACCTTTCATTGACGAATTTCTTTAACTTGTGCAACTCATTGAATTTATTGGGTTTCCTTAGTTGCAAAGTAATAAATCTTTAAATTTTAGAATGCTGGTGTTGTATTAAGAGAGTATTTTTAGACTTTTAGGACAACAGAAAATAAATGCTTTTTATTCATGTACAATGACAGTTTTAGTTTTGAAAATTGTTTCTTCGTTTATTCTTCAACAACTACTCATCTTGTGGTACATTGAGAGAGTGTTTTTCGACAACAGAAAATAAATGCTTTTTATTCATGTATTATGACATGGTTTGAATATTGTTTCTTCAGTTATTCTTCAATACTTCAATAACTAATACTATTCATCTTGTGGTATATTAAGAGTTTCTTTAGACTTTTAGGCCAACAAAAAAGAAATTCTTTTTATTCATGTGCAATGAGTTTGGAATATTGTTTCTTCATTAATTCTTCAATACTTCAATAAATAATAACTATTCATCTTGTGGTATATTAAGAGAGTATTTATAGACTTTTAGGGCAACAGGAAAAAAAAATACTTTTTATTCATGTACAGTATTATGACACCTTTTGAATATCGTTTCTTCAATTAACTTTCAATAACTGACTCATCTTTAATTGTTGGACGAAAACTAGTTCTAATAAATTTCTCATTTTATGTTATCAATAACCTTGGCTACAGCAGACCGATTAGCACGTTGTGCATAAATTAGAAGAAAATTAATTATTCATACCATTTGCAATAAAATTTTCGAATGCTCTATCATTTACCAGCTATCAGCCCCTGGGCTTATAGAATCCTGGTTTTTCAACTAGGTTTGTAGTTCATTATTATTATCACTAGCTAAGCTACAAACCTAGATAGCATTATGCTATAAGCCTAAAGCTCCAACAGGGAATAGTAGCCCAGTGAGGAAAGGAAACAAGGAAATGAATAAACTATAAGAGAAGTAATAATAATCAAAATAAAATATTTCAAGATCATTAACATTAAATTACATCTATCATATATAAACTATAAAAATTTCATAAAAACAAGAGGAAGAGAAACAGGATAGAATAGCGTGCCCGAGTGTACCCTCAAGCAAGAGAACTCTAACCCAAGACAGTGAAAGATCACGATACAGAGGCTATGGCACTACCCAAGATTAAAGAACAATAACTTGGTTTTGGAGAGTCCTTCTCCTAGAAAAGCTAGTAATGATGATGATGATGATGATAATAATAATATATTTTTACTTAGCAATTTCATCAGCTTAATTGCAAGAGCTAGTAATAATAATAATAATAATAATAATAATAATAATAATATATTATTACTTAGCATTTTTAACAGCTTAATTCCAAGAGATAGTAATAATAATAATAATAATAATAATAATAATAATAATAATAATAATATATTATAACTTAGCAATTTCATCAGCTTAATTTCAAGAGCTAGTAATAATAATAATAATAATAATAATAATAATAATATATTACTTAACAATGCCATCAGCTTAATTCCAAGAGCTAGTAATAATGATGATGATAATAAAGATAATAATAATGATGATGATAATAAAGATAATAATAATTATAATAATAATAATAATAATAATAATAACATATTATTACTTAGCAATTTCATCAGCTTAATTCCAAGGCTGTGACCTTGTGTCACAGGTGTTGGCAGGTGTCACGAAAATTTATTTCCCCTTTTAATGTAGAAAATATTTTGACCTTGGATTAACTATGCTTTCCTTTTCTGCGAATAAATTATAAACAAATTTGTAACTAGACTAGCTCAGTGCCGAACGAACTTGTAATCTATTCTCTTAATTTCGGTGATTTCAAAACTCTGTATTATTATTATTATTATTACTATCCAAGCTACAACCCTAGTTGGAAAAGCAAGATGCTATAAGCCCAGGGGCTCCAACAGGGAAAAATAGCCCAGTGAGGAAAGGAAATAAGGAAATAAATAAATGAAGAGAACAAATTAACAATAAATCATTCTAAAATAAGTAACAACGTCAAAACAGACATGTCATATATAAACTATTAACAACATCAAAAACAAATATGTCATAAATAAACTATAAAAAGACTCATGTCTGCCTGGTCAACAAAAAAGCATTTGCTCCAACTTTGAACTTTTGAAGTTCTACTGATTCAACCACCCGATTAGGAAGATCATTCAACAACTTGGTAACAGCTGGAATAAAACTTCTAAAGTACTGCGTAGTATTGAGCCTATGATGGAGAAGGCCTGGCTATTAGAATTAACTGCCTGCCTAGTATTACGAACAGGATAGAATTGTCCAGGGCGATCTGAATGTAAAGGATGGTCAGAGTTATGAAAAATCTTATGCAACATGCATAATGAACTAATTGAACGACGGTGCCAGAGATTAATATCTAGATCAGGAATAAGAAATTTAATAGACCGTAAGTTAGCATTATTATTATTATAAAGCTAAGAATGTAATTATTAAGTCTTCCTTTATAAAAGGGGATGTACTCTATAATAGTCTGGTTTTGTCTCTTCCGAAGTACTGCAACTTCTCTTTTATTAAAACCAATTTTCAAATGCTTTCTCCATCTCTTCTAACTTAAAGGAAATTTAAATGTCTCTTCTACTACAGACAAAGCACTATGTATGGCATTTACTAACTATGAGAAAGCTTATGATTCTGTCAAAACTTCAGTAGTAATGAAAGCCCTTCAAATACAAGGAATAGACGAATTTTATGTTGGAACACTTGAAGATATCTATACAGGAAGTACAACAATCCTAAAACTACATAGCAGTATAACTTTTTATTTATTCATTTATCATTATTATTACTATTATTATTATTATTATTATTATTATTATTATTATTATTATTACTATCATTATCAATCTAACCTAAACCAAAGGGCATGATTAAAGAAGATAGCTCATCAAGGAAAAGAAATGCCGTTAAAGAGCCAATAGAGGAAAATATAAAAAAAGAAACAATAAGAGAAAATATCAAAGGAAATACAATATATGTATATACAAAAACACATATATTCCATTCTTTTTAGTGAGGCAGATTTACAACGACTCGCAGGGGTCGAAAAAGTTTCCTGATCACTGATTGGTTAAACAAGATAATTCTAACCAATCAGATAGCAGGAAACTTTTCCCAGTTAAAAGGGCACCGCTGCGAGTCAGTGCAAATGCGCCTCATTAAAAAAAAAAATTGAGTACAGTGATTCAGAAAAAAAAATATGCATAGTAATACCCTTTAAGTGAAAATAATTTTTCAAGAAATATCAAGGCAAAGTAAATCTTTATCATGATTTCCCCGTGACAACATAAAGAGCAGACTAGAGAGAGAGAGAGAGAGAGAGAGAGAGAGAGAGAGAGAGAGAGAGAGAGAGAGAGAGAAAGGCGACTTGTGAACAGATTCCAGGTAGAGTTTTTACCAAAAGTTAACGAAGTGAAACGAGATAGGCATTTAATGAGGGTTTAACACCTTGGAAAATTTTCCTAATTAATTCAAATCTCGTTAATAACAAAAGAATAAAGGGAATAAAGTTTAATTTCAAGTTATTTCAGTTAATTAATCACTGATTAAATAATTCACAAACAGGTTAGGGAAGTTTAGGCAGAATTAGGAGAAATTTAAGGTCATCTATTCTTTGACCCAAATATCCCTTTTTGCCCTAAAAGATGAGGGTTGTGTTAGCCTACTGAAATGTCCCTGCTTAGCAACCTGTTGATCGAGAGTTCGAGACCCGCTCAAGCTCGATAGTTTCTATTATGATTATTATTATTATTATTATTATCATTACTATTATTATTATTATTATTATATGTAGTAGTAGTAGTAGTATTTTTATCATTATTATTATTAGTAGAAGTAGTAGTAGTAGTAGTATTATCATTATTATTATTATTATTATCATAATTATTATTATTACTAGTAGTAGTAGTAGTAGTAGTAGTAGTAGTAGTAGTATCATTATTATTATTATTATTATTATTATTATCAATATTATTACTATTATTACTTGTTAAGCTACATCCCTAGTTGGAAAAACAGGGTACTCTAAGCCCAGCGGCTTCAACAGTCAAAGTAGCGTGTAGAATCTTGCCATCTATTTCCTTTTTAATTTTCTACCTCATCACACAAATACTATCATCAGAATTCCACTACAAACTGATTATTATCATCTCCCAATCGCCATATTGAAGAACCCTAAGATGCACAAAACAAGCTGACATGTTTTAATCTCACCGAGACATGAAAATTGATCTTCAGTAATCTAGATGAAACTCCAACCACAATCAAGGAGAGAGAGAGAGAGAGAGAGAGAGAGAGAGAGAGAGAGAGAGAGAGAGAGAGAGAGAGAGAGAGATACTGGCATGTTATGGAACTAACCTTAAGCAAATTCAACATATCCTATCTGAATTTAATTTTCTAGCAGAAGTGATTTTTACAGGGATTGTAAAACCTCCAATAAATTTCCTTTCTATTTACTTTTCAGAGAGAGAGAGAGAGAGAGAGAGAGAGAGAGAGAGAGAGAGAGAGAGAGAGAGAGAGAGAGAGAGAGAGATTTTATAGGAATGCTATAGAACTAGCCTTAAGTAAGTTTTACACATCATAACTGATTGTTGATCTGAATATAATTTTCTAGCAGTAATAATTTTTATAGGGATTATAAAATTTTCATTAGATTTCTTTTTATTTACTTTTGACTTTGATGAAAATAAATTGGCAATAAACAGCTGTGTGATATATTCAGGGATACCAAGGACTTTCAGCTTCTATGCAATAAACAAAATAAAATCTATTTTGATATTTATCCCAATCATTTTAGAAGTGTTTATAAAATCGTTCCTTCAGGTTTAGTCTGACTCTATGACACCTAACGATCTAATCATGTGGAGTAAGAATGATTATGAAAGGAAGGTTCAAAAGAGAGATTTGTAAATTCAATATAAATGACTGCTAGTGTGTTATGATATTGCCATCATAAACTAATTGAATACACCCTTATATATATATATATATATATATATATATATATATATATATATATATATATATAAACCAACCTATTTCCTATTCATAAAAATAGACATATAAATATTTGTACATAAACACACGAACACACACACACACACACATATATATATATATATATATATATATATATATATATATATATATACACACACAAATACACACATGTTCAGTATGTACACATAAAAACGATGTAGAATATATATAAATTCACTTTAGTACACACACATATATAAATATGTGCACAAGTGTGTGTATTTATATCATTATCAAATATCTTTCAGAATTTTCTCTGAGCCTTAAAATAAATAGATGTTCTGTTATCAAGTCATTGGCGATAACAACCAACGTTATCAGGTATTTCCAAGAGCAAGCTATACCCGATAAGCAGAACCGAGTAAAACCGTTTGATAATCACCCTGAGAAACAGCTTATCCTTATCAAATCTAGATAGCTTACAAGTTTCATATTTACGTCCCCAAGGATTCATGAGTATTTCAATTTTTTTTTTTTTTTTTGATGGAGAATAAGCACTGAAATAATAAATGCGAGGAATTATAGTATATATATGACTTATCAAATGTTGTTACTGAAATTATTATAATTTATATTTTATTATTTATCATTTTATATGGTTTATTTTACTTCATTATTCCCTTTCTGTTCTGAACCTTTTCTGTTTAACTGTAGAATTATGATTTGCATATTAGGGATGTAGCTTGACTGGTAATAATAATAATAATAATAATAATAATAATAATAATAAAAATAATAATAATAATAATAATAATATTAATAATAATAATAGAATTACTTGAAAACAAAATAAATGCTTCTAGAAGAGATCCACTGACGACAAGACTTTTGAGCATTAATAACATATTTTCACCTTCCTTATATGCATTAATATATACTTGTTTTTATAATATTGCTAGATCCCTGTATGTACGTACAGTGTATGTATGGATGTATGTATATGTATATATATATATATATATATATATATATATATATATATATATATATATATATATATATTTATGTATAAATATATATACACACATACATATATACATACACACACAAACATATATACACGCATACATAACCTTCGTGCATTAAGTCATGTATACTT
>NC_090750.1:82989680-82992180 GCF_036898095.1 Palaemon carinicauda
TCTGTTTCTTTCGTTTTAAAATTCCCATTCCTGAATTATTCTGTTTCTTTCCTTTTAAAATTCCCATTCTAGAATTATTCTGTTTCTTTCATTTTAAAATTCCCATTTCAGAATTATTCTGTTTCTTTCATTTTATAATGCACATTCCAGAATTCTGTTTCTTTCATTTTAAAATTCCCATTCCTGAATTATTCTGTTTCTTTCCTTTTAAAATTCCCATTCTAGAATTATTCTGTTTCTTTCATTTTAAAATTCCCATTTCAGAATTATTCTGTTTCTTTCATTTTAAAATACCCATTCCAGAATTATTCTGTTTCTTTCATTTTAAAATTCCCATTTCCGAGTTATTTCTTTAAATTAAACGATCGCTTTGGGGACGAAATATATTCCTTGAATGCCGCATTTTTCCTGTTGGTGATCTTGGGCTTATAGCATCTTGCTTTTCCAACTAGGGTTATAGCTTAGCATGTAATAATAATAATAATAATAATAATAATAATAATAATCATAATAAAAACAACAACAACAACAATAATAATAATAATAATAATAATAACAATAATAATAATTATTATTATAACAACAACAACAACAATAATAATAATAATTATAACAACAACAATAATAATAATAATAATAATAATAATAATAATAATAATAATAATAATAATTTGATTTACGAACTATCATGCTGCTAACGCCCACTATGAATAAGGACGGTAAGCTGGTCTGCAGTTGCAGGATTTACACTCTTAGGGGCTAACCGGATTTTCAGATGTCCTTCCGAACAGTTTGAATTTATATGCAGCGGTGAGAATATGAGATTCATAAGCATAATCTACAGAAATTGAATTATAACTTTCATCCCGTGAAAGCGCTAATTGTCATTATCATTATTATGCAGCTGCAGCGTCCGGGCGATGCAGTGCCCAAAATAGAATTAAAAAGTATATCATTATGCTCATAATGTCGTAAAAGCTATAATACTGCTTCCCAAACTTTATATTATATCAACATCATCATACGTTACTAGTCCACTGCAAAACAAGAGCCTCAGACATGTCCTTCCATTCGCGTCTGTTTATGGTCTTTCTATGTCAGTCCACGTCCGCAACCTTTCTTAGTTCGTCGATCCATTGTCTTCTCTTCTTTCCCCCTTCCCCCGCTTATTTTGCAATCTCTATGGACCCATTCTGTTATTCCTAATGTCCACCTATTATCTGCCATTCTTATTATTTGTCCTTGCCATCTCTATTTCTCTTACATGTTATTAGAACATCCACTCCTTTAGTTTGCTCTCGTGTCCATGTTGCTCTTTTTCGGTCTCCTATTGTATATATACAAATGTGAGTGTTAGTGTAATATTAAATTGCATATATACCTACAAAAGCGTGATGTGTTCGTCTATCCTAAAAATGAGACGGTTAACGCAACAAAATTATTTTCTGGATCTCCCTTACTAAAACTGTAATAACCCTGCCCCATATAAAATGAGAATAGACAAATTCACTAACACTCTGGACAGCACAGTAAAAATATTAGTGATTGGCACAAATAAACCTCAAAACAGAATGTGTCTTTGAAGATAGCTCTGCAATTGGGGCAGTATTGAGTAATATCTATATAATATATAAATTAATATATAGTAATATACGGGTTGTGGTGGCCTATTGGAAACGTCCCTGTCTGGTGAGCTGCCGGACTGGGGCATGAGTTCCGCTCAAGCTCGATAGCTTTTTGTAGAGTCTGCAACCTCACCATCCTTGTGAGCTAAGGATGTGGGGTTTGGGAGTGTCTAAATGTCTACCCGCCGAGTCATCAGCAGCCATTGCCTAGCCCTCCCTGGTCCTAGCTTGGCCGCTGATCATATGTATATAAGGCACTGTCCTGCTAGCTAGGACAATGTCACTGTCCCTTGTCTCTTCCATTCAAGAGGGACCTTTAAACTAGCGGAAAAGGCATTTTTTTTATTATTATTATTAATTCTATGATACTTGACTGCCTCAGCATTGATTAAACAAAATAACCTAAATATAATTATATCAAGGTTAGCAGTATATATTAATAAGTACGAAATGTTCAGTTGAAAAGCACATTCGCTCAACCTTCTTATAAATAGACATAACACTTGCTTTATAGCTTACATATGAATTATCTATTTTAACGTTATTACTAACCTTAAAATATTTTATTTTTATTCTTTACTTATTACTTATATATAGTTTATTTCCTTTCTTCACTGGATTACTTTCCTTGTTGGAGCCCTTGGGCTTATAGTAGTCTACTTATTAAAACAGAATTTTACCTTGGCTATTAATAACAACAACAAAAACAACAACAACAACAACAACAATAATAATAATAATAATAATAATAATAGTAATAACAACAACAACAATAATAATAATAATAATAGTAATAATAACAACAATAATAATAATAATAATAATAATAATAATAGTAACAATAACAACAACAACAAAAACAACAATAATAATAA
>NC_090750.1:82997180-83004680 GCF_036898095.1 Palaemon carinicauda
GGGCTCCAACAGGGAAAAATAGCCCAGAGAGGAAAGGAAATAAGGAAATAAATAACCGATATAAAAAGTAATGATAAAATAAAATATTACAAAAACATTAACAACATTAAAACAGATATTTGATATATAAACTATAAAAGGACTTATGCAAAACTGTTCAACATAAAAACATTTACTGCAAGTTAGAACTTTTCAAGTTCTACTCATTCAACTACTCGATTAGGAGGATCATTCCACAACTTGGCCACAGCTGGAATAAAACTTCTAGAGTATAATCTATGAATGCTCAGGAATGACAGAAAACCTTGATTCAATCAATCTATCGCAAGAGCTAAGAATGGGAGAAGGACTTCGAGGCTGAATAGCAATTATTATATTGTGAAATGGGTTCATTTAGAAACCATCCTTATCAATAAACACAAGATAAGCTGATAAGAGTTTTGCCTCTACTATTCAATGTCATATTACTTAAGTTATCAGATCCAAGTTTGTTAACTTGACGCTGAAACCAATCACTAAACACTTTCCAACAATCCTAACATGTAATAATAATAATAATAATAATAATAATAATAATAATAATAATAATAATAATAATAATAACAATTATTATTATTATTATCATTATTACCATTATTATTATTATTATTATCATTATTATTACTTGCTAAGCTACAACTCTAGTTGGAGAAGCAAGATGCTATAAGCTCAAGGACTCCAACAAGAAAAAATAACCCTGTGAGGAAAGGAAATAAGGAAATAAATAAACGACATAAAAACTACTAAGACACCAATCTACATTAAGATCCTCTCAAATGTATAAATATCAACCTATTTTCCAAATATTGCATCAAATCCAATATTACCAGCATAAATATTCAAGACATTTCATTTCTTCCATCCTTTACCTCTTGCTGATATGCACGACACAGCTTCAATAAATAGGTACCGAGGATGCTGATTCACATATTAAATAACAATTTTAAGACACATTCATAGAATAGATATGAATAGCAATTTATATAGAGCAAGGCAATTAAAAGAATAGAGGGAGGATAGAAAATCTGCACATTTATATAAATTGAAGACTGTTTATCAATGTGAACACTCGTACATATGCCATCTCAAGTTCTAATCATGAGGAATAAGAAAACTATCACGTGCGACCTTCTATCTCGGATATATGTGTGAGTCTGCATCTCTCCAACCGTAATCTTCTTGGAAAAATAGAGTTTGGTGTTCATTTTGAGTTGAAAACAACACACTCGCAAATAGGAGATATTTTCTAAGTTCTTGGGATTAGAAATAGAGGTAGAAAATACATTTTTCTTTAGAAAGAGGTCGAACTAAGTTCATAGGATTAGATATAGAGGTATAAATTACACTTTTCTAAGTTCTTGGATTAGAAATAGAGGTAGAAAATACACTTTTCTAACTTCTTGGGATTGAAAAGGTAGAAAATGCACTTTTTTAGGTTCTTGGGATTAGAAAGAAAGGTAGAAAATACACTTTTCTAAGTTCTTGGGATTAGAAACAAAGGTAGAAAATACACTCTTCTAAGTTCTTGGGATAGATATAAAGGTAGAAAATACACAAAGAATTAAAGACTTCGTTTGATATTATAATAAAATCCTAAGAGTTGTGGTGGCCTATGTGGTAACGTCCCTGACTGATAATCGCCAGACTAGGGTTCAAGTCACGCCCAAACTCGTTAGTTCCTTTGGTCGCCACAAATTCACTATCCTTGTGAGCTAGAGAGAGGGAAGGGGGTTTGGCAGAGCCTATAGGTCTACCTACTGAGTCATCATCAGCCATTGCCAGGGCCCCCTAGGTCGTAGCTTTGGTGGAGAGGGGGCTTGGACGCTGATCATATATATATATATATATATATATATATAATATATATATATATATATATATATATATATATATATATATATATGTATATATATATATATACACACACATATATATATATATATATATATATATATATATATATATATATATATATATATATATATATATATATGGTCAGTCTCTAGGGCATTGTTTTCTTGATAAGGCAATGTCACTGTCCTTAGCCTCTGCCATTCATGAGTGACTTTTAAAACCTTTAAAAAACCGGTATCATTCATAATAATAACACGAAAATTACAATTACACAGTTATGTTGGACAATATAACCATCATATCAACATAGTAGGAGAATAATAGGTTTTATAAAGAGAGAGAGAGAGAGAGAGAGAGAGAGAGAGAGAGAGAGAGAGAGAGAGAGAGAGAGACTACCTCGAAAATACTCGAGAATAAACAAGGAAAATGTTCAATTGAAGATTTCATAACTATTTTTTTTTTTTAATCTCGAGGTGAAACATATATTGTATTAATACCTAATCCCGTCTGGATTGGATTTTCAGTAAAATGGGTTGTGCTTGGAACTAATTTATGAATTTGTATTGACATAGCCTCTGTACCATGGCCATCCACTGTCTTGGGGTAGAGTTCTCTTGCTTGAGGGTACACTTGGGCAAAATATTCCATCTCATTTCTCTTCCTCTTGCTTATCTTCTTTTCAAGTTTTTAGTCTATATAAGATATATATAATTTAATGTTGTTACTGTTCTTAAAATATTTTATTTTGATTGTTTATTAGTTCTTTTGTTAATATACTACCCTCTTTCCTTTACTTACTGCACGTTAATTTTTTTCCTGTTGGAGCCCTTGGGCTTGTAGCATCCTGCTTTTCCAACAAGACTTGCAGCTTAGCTAATAATAATAATAATAATAATAATAATAATAATAATAATAATAATATGACCTCTCACTGCGTCCCTTTTCAATCAAACTGAATTAACATAACATCCATCTCAGAGATATTAACTAATTATAATTATAAGTAAATATCATGTTTATTCTCCGTAATCATCATGTTTATTCCAAGTAAATATCATGTTTATTCCAAGTAAATATCATGCTTATTTTCCCTAATTATCATATTTATTATCCTTAATTATCATGTTTATTCAAATAAAAACCATGTTTATTCCCCGTAATCATCATGTTTATTCCAAGTAAATACCATGTTTATTTCCCGTAATCATCATGTTTATTCCAAATAACTATCATGTTTATTCCAAGTAAACATCATGTTTATTCCCCGTAATTATCATGTTTATTCCAAGTAAATGTCATATCTATTCTCCGTAATTATCATGTTTATTCCAAGTAAATATCAAGTTTATTCCCAGTAATTATCACGTTTATTTCAGCAAAATGAGCAACTAAAGTAATGCCATTCATGGCCATATCCCTCAAGTTTTCGGAACTACTTAAGCTCAAGGAGCAATCTCGTAACAATCACTTTAACAAAACGTTAATAATCAATTCTAAATTGAGTAAGTCATTAATCACTTAAGCAAACACCTGGCTAATGAGTCACTTGTCTATCTATCTAGATGGGCGACTTCCAACAAGGACTAAGGTGCAAAAAGTCTAAGGAGATAACTCGCCAAGTTGAGAGGAGAGAGAGAGAGAGAGAGAGAGAGAGAGAGAGAGAGTGAGAGAGAGAGAGTTACAAAGGATTTTTGATGTCTCAAAGACTTTTTAGTCCATCTGTACAGACTTCATTTTCTCTTACTCTTGTCTATTTTATACTTGAACTCGTATACCGTCTAACTGTTTACAAAATATGCTGGAAGAAAGAGAGAGAGAGAGAGAGAGAGAGAGAGAGAGAGAGAGAGAGAGAGAGAGAGGAGAGAGAGAGGAGAGAGAGAGAGAGAGAGAGGATTTTTGATGTCTCAAAAACCTTTTAGTCCATCCGTAGTGACTCCCATTTGCTCTTACCTAACTTATTCTTGAACTCGTTTACCGCATTACTGTTTACTACATACGCTGAGAGAGAGAGAGAGAGAGAGAGAGGAGAGAGAGAGAGAGAGAGAGAGAGAGGAGAGAGAGAATTTTTTGTCTCAAAGACTTTTTAGTCCATCCTTAGAGACTCCATTTGCTCTTGCTCTTGTCTAACTTATTCTTGAACCCGTTTACCGTGTTACTGTTTACCACATCCATCCGTTGGAAAGAGAAAAAGAGAGAGAGAGAGAGAGAGAGAGAGAGAGAGAGGAGAGAGAGAGAGAGAGAGAGAGAGAGAGAGGGAGAGTTACAAAGGTTTTTTCATGTCTCAAAAACTTTTTAGGCCATCCTTAGAGACTCCATTTGCTCTTGGGTAGAGCGATTTAGTTTAAACTTTTAGTGGTTTTTTTTATCTTGCCCAACTTATTCTTGAACTCGTTTACCGTATTACTGTTTACTACATCTGCTGAGAGAGAGAGAGAGAGAGAGAGAGAGAGAGAGAGAGAGAGAGAGAGAGAGAGAGGAGAGAGAGAGAGAGAGTTACATAGGTTAACTCTATTTGCTCTTGGGTAGACCGATTTAGTATAAACGTTTAGTGTTTTCTTATGATCTTGTCTAACTTATTATTGAACTCGTTTACCGTATTACTGTTTACTACATCTGCTGAGAGAGAGAGAGAGAGAGAGAGAGAGAGGAGAGAGAGAGAGAGAGAGAGAGAGAGAGAGAGAGAGAGAGCAGAGGAGACACTTGCGTTCGGTAAATGAAAGTATGAATCTGCAAGAAACATCTGTTCATGACGATTCCCTAAGTCTGTCTTCGATTTCATAGCTCTCTGAACATTTGCACCTGGGTACGCATAACAAAAAATTTTCAACAATTTGAATACAGGGATTACCATTTGCTGTAATAATTTTTCCCTTACAATATATATTGTCTTTCTTCGTAATACTGCTAAATTTGGTTCCGTTCTTATTCGTACTGCCTTCTGATAATGAAAATCTACGGGGCACCCAATTATAAACAAGTGGAATTCAGTCAAAAAGAGTTAACATACGTACAAACATGAAAAATTAAACCATATTGAACCAGTATAAAGTCAAAAACACAAATTATCTATAATGAAAAGAACATGATTGAAAAAATCAAAATACAAAGAAAGGAATTAAAAAGATGTATCTACCCAAACACACATCAGCACACTCAAACATCCATCAAAGAGGATTCTTTAATATTGCAGTAGTGTATTTTTCCTAACAATATTCCGAGAGAGAGAGAGGAGAGAGAGAGGAGAGAGAGAGAGAGAGAGAGAGAGAGAGAGAGAGAGGGAGGAGAGAGAGAGAGAGAGAAGTATTGAATTAAAAGCTCAAGATAGAGACGACTAGCGAAATCTAACTGAGGCCCCTTTGCGTCAATAGGCGTAGGAGGAGATGATATACATAACTATCGAAAGATACTTAATAGTATTATAAAAATACCTCACGTCTATAAAATTCAATATGAAATATCGCCTGTAATAACTTTTTAATTGTTTATATAATTTCAAGAGTGTAAGTTATTAAAACCTAATTAAAACAAATAATTCATATATGCTTAAATACAATCTGTGTTAATTACCATGTTTACTAATATTGTGTGTTGGAAACACGGAAGAGAGTATAGAAAAATAAAAACACTAATTCTTCATTTCCACACCAATTTGCAACCAAATGTTTCCATGTGTCTAACTTCAAACGCAATGTATTTCACGGCCAGTCGAAATATCTCCTCTCTCTCTCTCTCTCTCCTCTCTCCTCTCTCTCCTCTCTCTCTCTCTCTCTCTCTCCTCTCTCTCCCCGTGAATATCTGGCATTGTACCAAACCCCTCTAATTGCAAATAAAAACAAGTACTTCGAGCGCACTTAACATGTCAACGTAGCACCCTTATCTGGAGACATAACTAAGCCATGTTACGACGAATCTTAAAGAGATAACGATGACAATCACTGATAATAGAATCATAAAAGAAGTAATAAGGGATGAAAAAAAAGATAAGAATTATCATAACGAAATTAGTGTGGATGGAGGAGGGCAGGAGGAAGGAGAGGGAAATTATAAAGTAAAGAGCAAGATGAAGATGAAGCGATTAGATATTGAAGCACGAGAAAAAAAGACCGTCGTTAAGTTGCATAATAGATAGATATCCAATCAAAGAAAGAGTCGTCTCTTGCAATAAAGTGCCAAACACTTCTCAAGAGAGAGAGAGAGAGAGAGAGAGAGAGAGAGAGAGAGAGAGAGAGAGAGAGAGATGTAGGATGCCAAGAATCGCTTCCCTCATATGTCTACCATCGTCACAAAAATGCCTTCGTCAGGAGAATATAATTACTGATAAACATTATCAATTTAGATAAAAACTCGTAAAACTTGATAAAAAATAGAGGTGCGTTTGAAGACAAGACCAGTTCATTATCACAAAAAAGTAGTATTTCATAATTATATCAATTGAATTAAAATAATTCCCCCTTCTGAAGTAATCAATGTCTGGTTCTCTCCTATATACAACAACAACAACAACAACAACAACAACAATAATAACAACTGCAGCCGTTTCTAATCCACTGCAGGACAAAGGCCTCAGACATGTCTTATTCATGTCTAGGGTTTTTGCCAATTTTCATCCCCACGCTGGTCAGTGCTGATGGTGATGACGGGATATTTTCCTGTGATCGCTCATAGCAAACCAACCTAGTACGGCTAGCCCTGACTACTACAGCTTACATATCATCACGTTAAGGTATCCCCATTCAGAAAAGTCTCATCTATAAATCTGAATTCAAAAAATACAGCGAATTACTCTGTACCCCCCTGAGTCATGACTTGAGAATTGGGATAGTCCCCCCAATAATTCGGGCCAATCTCTCTCTCTCTCTCTCTCTCTCTCTCCTCTCTCTCTCTCTGGCAATATACCAGAAACACCTAGGAGGACCAAGTCTACATATTTCGATTACCATAAGACTATTCTTCCGTAATCTAAAATTTCTTCGAAAATAAAGTGATGAATATACGATCTTAAGACTTCGTCCTGACCTAATGACCTAATAACCCTAAAAAATATAACTCGTCTCTGGTCTAAAATTGTTCGACAGAGAAAAACAGCCTAAAGAAGAAAGGAAAAGGGGCAATAAATTAAATACAAGAGAAATAATGGCGCTAAAAATAAAATACTTAAGAAAAGTAACAACATTAAAATAGGCCTTTCTTATATAAACTACTATAAAAAAACAAGATAGAATTAGCATTATCTATAAACAACGAATGTCGTAATAAACACTTCTACAGACGACGAAAAAATGTAATTTGAATTAGGAGAAATAGGGCAAATTCCCCTAAACCTACCACGAACATAAAATAGACCTTTTTATATATACTATAAAAAATAAAATAGGCCTTTTTTATATAACTATAAAAAAAACAAGAAAGAATAGTTTTATCTAAACAGCGAATGTCGTAATAAACACTAGATAACCAAAAAATGTAATTTGAATTAGGAGAAATAGGGCAAAATCCCCTAACCCAACCGCGACCATGTAATTCACACACATTAATACTCACAAACTGGAAACATGAATGCTCTTGATAAGGCAATCGTAACGGGGCATCTAAATTCGAACATTATAA
>NC_090750.1:83007180-83012180 GCF_036898095.1 Palaemon carinicauda
CATATCAACTCCCAAAAACGCTTGCTGGCCTTCATAAAAAAAGGAATAAAAAGGTTTTAAAGAGAACCAGCATCTTACTGACAGACATTTCGTTCTGGCAGACTTGACCTTATCATATCAGACTGTTTCTTTATCAAAAAGATGAAGCAACCTGTCCAGTTTGCAGCTAACTGTTATATAGTTATCTAATATTAATGACATTGATATTGTTTTTTATTGACATTGTTTGAACTATCAATATCGGTGTACTAACCATTCCAATATTTCATGTTTACTTTTCATTATTGTCAACCCTTTACATTCTATTTTTACCGCCGCCAACGAAGTTGGGAGGAGGTTATGTTTTCGCCGTTGTTTGTCTGTTTGTTTGTTTGTTTGTTTGTTTGTGCGTGTGTGTGTGTGCGTGTGTGTGTGCATGTGTGTGAACAACTTCCTGGCCACAGTTTGACTCATAGAGTAGTGAAACTTTCAGGGATTAATTGTTATGTTGAGACGTAGAAATTATTAAATTTTGAAAGTCCTGTGTCAAAGGTCAAGGTCAAGGTCGAGAAATAAGCTGCTATGGCGAAAGTTAGCGCTCTGCTGAGTGCCCCTCCATAGTTCCTTTTGCTATGTTTTTATTATCATTATTTCAAGTTCATTTTATTTTATCCTTCTTGCTTTAATATTTGTAACAAATATTTCAAAGTTTCAATTAGCTTCCTGATTTCTGTTTTTCACTTCAAGATATTCCTCGTTTATATTTCATAAAAGCTAATTCCATCGTATCTCCATGGAAATATTTTTAATATTTTGTTTTTTCTATTAAAAAAATCAAAATTTTCCTTTCACTGTAAATGACTTTACCAACAGCTGCAACACTAAAAAAAAGATGATACAAGATAACATATCAACTCAGATCGGAATATTCATTATTCATGATACCAGAAACATGTGGTCCTAATAACGCTTGCTTTCCTTCATAAAATCCTTTTTATATATTCTTGCTGTACAAACACGATAACCAGAAACATTACAAAGATGTAGTAACACGACAGAATTATATGAATACTGGAAACTTTATTTTTATATTCATAACTTACTTAGTCATATCTATTATAATTCCTAATTATCTACGGCTTCCATCTTATTCCTATGCATAAAATTCATTAATTCGAAGAAATTATATAAGAAAATTATTACGCTTGGGTTTACAGCAACATGCTTTTCCAACTAGGGTTCTAGCTTAGCTAGTAAGAAGAATAATAACAAAGCTTGTATAATACGTCCCTTTCTGAGTTAGGATACCTTAACATGGTGGAAAGGTTTGTATATTGCCATGATCAGCAAAGCTGTACTAGTCAGGGACACCCATACTAGATTGGTTTGCAGTGAGCAGTCATACTAATGTCTTCCACAATCACTAATCCGCAATGGCCAGCGTAAAGATAATAACTGGCCAACTCCAAACATAAATAAGGACATGTCTGAGGCCTTTGTCCTGCAGTGGACTACACAAGGCTGCTTTTGTTGTTGTTGTTGTTGTTGTTGTTGTGATGTATTAATCCGCAATAGCTAGCATGACGAAGTAATGGCCAAACTCCAGACATAATTAAGGACATGTCTGAGGCCTTTATCCTGCAGTGAACTACAACCGGCTGCTTTTGTTGTTGTTGATGTTGTTGTTGTTGATGTATTACGTACAATAAACTAAAGTAATTCGTCATTAAACTAAAGTAATTCGTCGTGTAATGAAAATTATACCCAATTCTTCAGTCATAAACAAATACACAATGCATCCAAAACTCATTTTACCCAAGTCTTGACAAATGAATTTTCCTCGTTACATGACATATGAGAAATTTATTTATCACCATCGCCTGAGCTTCATTTCGCCCATGTCATGAAAAAGAAATTGAATTCTCCAATCCGGTCGACTACTCTTACTCGTTTTACGAACAAAATTTACCTCACGATAATATACACAAGTTTCACAACAGGAAGATAAGTTTCACATCAGTAAATTAAGTTTCACAACCGTAAAATACGTTCCACAACAGTGAAAATAAATTTCACAATAGTGAAATAAATTTACAAACCGTAAAACATGTTCAAAATAAGTTTCACAACCGTAAAATAAGTTTTACAACATTAAATAAGTTTTAAACAGTAAAATAAATTTCACAACCGTAAAATACGTTTTACAACAGGGAAAATAAGTTTCACAATTATGAAATAAATTTACAAACCGTAAAACATGTTTTACAACCGTAAAATGAGTTTTACAACCATAGAATTATTTTCACAACCGTAAACACAGTTTTACAAACGTATAATAAGTTTCAAAATCGTAAAATAAGTTTTACAAGAGTTAAATACGTTTCACAATAGTAAAATAAGTTTTACCGCCGTGAAATATGTTGCACGACCGTAAAACAATTTTCACAACCGAAAAAAAGGTTTCACAACCGAAAAATAGGTTTCACAACCGTAGAATAACTTTCACAACCGAAAAATAAGTTCCACAACAGTAAAATAAGTTTCACAACAGCAAAAAATCAGCAAACACATTCAAAACCAATCAGTCAACCAATAGCAAAGGTATATTTCCCGGAACCTTCCAATACCATTTAATATTAAGTCTACAAAATCCTACAAAATATATTCCAAGAAACTTATTTATCCTTGGGTTTCTTATTGCACGAAGACACAGATGTGGAGAACCTTGTTTTATCAGATGGGGTCGATATAGAACCATCTGCTCCGAGGTCGTCTCGAAATTTGCATAAGATTCGCATATCAGAGCAGTTTACGGATAGCCTACGTTGTCTTATAGGAAACAATGGATGATATTATTATTATTATTATTATTATTATTATTATTATTAACAATAATAATAATACCTTCCTTGGATATTATTATTATTATTATTATTATTATTATTATTATTATTATTATTATTAACAATAATAATAATACCTTCCTTGGATATTATTATTATCAATATCATTACTATTGTTACTATTATTATTATAATTATTATTATTATTACTATTATTAATGATAACAGTAATAATACCTTCAGATCAGTTTAAAGATACGTTGTCTTAAAGGAAACAATGGATATTATTATTAATATTATTATTATTATTGTTGTTGTTGTTTTTATTATCATCATTATTAACTATAATAATGATAATACCTTCCTTACAATTTAAGAATTCACTATACGAGCTTTCTCAAACTTAAGATGCTAACATATTTCCTCCATTTTCATCTTTCACTAAGATCATCATCATGATCATCTCCTCCTACGCCTATTGACGTAAAGGGCCTCGGTTAGATTTAGCCAGTCATCTCAATCTTGAGATTCATCATCTCCTTCTTTGCGCTTTATAGTCCTCAGCCATGTAGGTTTGGGTCTTCCAACTCTTCTAGTGCCTTGTGGAGCCCAGTTGAACGTTTGCTGAACTAATCTCTCTATCTCGTATCACGGTCTCATCCACATATGGCAATCGAGTGATCCCTCTTATAAGTTCATTTCTAATCCTAAATTTTTCTCTCTAAATTTACTTCGCTCTACAACAACTTATTCTTCTGCTTTCCCTCGGTACTTTCAAAAATTCCATAGTTTTTCTCATCCCGCTTTGTCATTGCATATGAATATGCCCTCTCCATCATGAGGCTCAAAACTACACAGTATTCTCGAAGTTTTATTCCAGCTGTGACCAAGTTGAGGAATGATCTTTATAATCGGGTAGTTGAATCGGTAGAACTTCAAAAGTTCAAACCTGCAGCAAATTTCTTTATGTTGAACAAGGTAACATAAGTCTCTTTTTATAGTTTATACATTAAAAATCTGTTTTAATGTTGGTACTTTTCTTAAATAATTTTATTTTGATTGTTCATTACTTCTCTTATAGTTTATTTATTTCCTTATTTCCTTTCCTCATTGGGTTATTTTTCCTTGTTGGAACCTTTGGGCTTACAGTATAGCATCCTGCTTTTCCAACTAGGGTTATAGCTTAGCTGATAATAATAATAATAATAATAATAATAATAATAATAATAATAATAATAATAATAATAATAATAATAATAATAATATGCGTTTCAATGCGTATTTACTAGCTAAGCTACAACCTTAGTTGGAAAACTAAGATGCTATAAGACCAAGGGCTCCAACAGGGAAAAATAGCCCTGTGAGAAAAGTTAATAAGGAAATAAATACACTATATGATAAGTAATGAACAGTCAAAATAAAATATTTTAAGAACAGTAACAACATTAAAATAGTTCCTTTTATAGATATACTATAAACAGACTTGTGTCAGCCTGATCAACAAAAAAACATTTACTGCCGGTCTGAAAACATATTTTGATCTGAATGCCAATAGTTTTTATCTAGGAGCGTTAGCCTTCTAAAACCTTAAAAAAGGACGTCCACCGAAGAGAGAGTAAAATGTTCATTAAAGCCATCAGGATAAGATAAGAATAAGGGAGGTATAATCGACCGTAAAATGATCCGATAGCAGTGCTGACGTCAGCAAAATTAAAGGGAAAAGAGGAGGAGGTTTGAAGCAGCAGAGATTTGTTAAGGAATTCCTTTAAATTTTAACAAATTCTTGAATAAATATTAATTTTTTTCTCTTGATAATTTGCAAAACATGTTATTAACTTCACTCAATTATAAAACTTGTTAAGGTAAAGAAAATCTATATAAAATTGTACACAGTGAGACATACAATATACTTTTGTACTCTGTGGGGATACATACTATATACTCATGTATTCTATGGCACATATAATCACGGTATTTAATGATAATTACTAAACAAGGAAAATTAGGAAATCATCTTCCCATACATCTATAAAAGGCGAGTTAAAATTTTTTATTTTCTGTGATATACAACTGCATGAACACTAAAAAAATGCAATTAAACTAAGGTTGTGAGTTAGACTAACACACTCTCTCTCTCTCTCTCTCTCTCTCTCTCTCTCTCTCTCTCTCTCTCTCTCT
>NC_090750.1:83022180-83029680 GCF_036898095.1 Palaemon carinicauda
TGGGTTCCTTCCAAAACGTTTAACTGGTTTCAAAACTGGGTTCCAAAACGTTTAACTGGGTTCCAAAACGTTTAACTGGGTTCCAAAGGCACTAGAAGAGTTGGAAGACCAAGACCTACATAGTTGAGGACTATGAAACGTGAAGCTGGAGATGATGAATGGAGAAGTATTAAATTAAAAGATCAAGATAAAGACGACTGGCGAAATCTAACCTAGGCCCTTTGCGTTAATAGGCGTACGAGAAAATGATAATGATGATATGGTAACAATTACCGTTGCAACTATAAAGATCATTGGGAGGTAAAATTAGTCAGGACAAACAATATTATGGAAAATATGTAGTTTTTTGTCGTGAATAACGAGAAAAGTTTGGAAAATATATCTATATATAGAGAAGAGTGGGTTTTAATATGAATTTTTCATATTCAGAAAGTCTTCATGTAAGTTATTTCTCAAAAAAAAAAAGAAAGAAAGAAAAAAAAAAAAAAAAAAAAAAACCCAAAGGTGCATTCAGTACAGAGCATACCTTCGCTACGGCAGTTTATTTATAGAGGTTAGGGTTAATTCTATTGACCATTTTCTCGACATTAACCTTGACCTTTGACTTAGGACTTTCAAAATAGAATCGCTTCCACGTCTCAGCATAATAATTAATCCCTGAAAGTTTCACTACTCTATGAGTAAAATTGTGCCCAGGAAGTTGTTCACAAACAAACAAACAAACAAACAAACGGAAAAACACTGGACGAAAACATAAACTTCTCCCCAACTCCGTTGGCGGAGGAATTAAAAATAAAAATTGCATATATTCTGAAATTTCTCTCAAAGAATTTCAAAGAGAGTGTAAAGAATATTTACATATCGCCTCTACATATAATCATTAAAAATACGTCTATCAGAATAACTGAAATTCATAAATTTAAGACATAAAGTTCAAGAGACACAATAACACCGGGGCGAAAACATAACCTCCTAACTTTGTTGGCGGAGGTAATAAAATGTAAATTGCATATATTTTGAATTTTTTTTCAAAAGACAGTGTAAACGTATAATAAAATATCTCCTCTAATTATATTTAATGAGAAAAATACGTCTATCAAAATAACAGAAATCTATAAAAAAAAAACATTTTGTTGAAGAGACAAACTGCTTCAGTAACTTCGTTCTTAATCCAACCTGTAGAAACCAGAACGCTTGTTGAGCTACTTTGCTTGTTAATAGAGCGATTTGTTGCCCCATTTACAAGCTGACCTCGAGAACATGACAATTACTATTTACTAGAGGTGAATACTGTTTTTCTTCTTACTTGTATAAAACGTGATATATAATCCAAAACTTTACTAAACACAAACAGAATTTCTAGTACAACAGACATCTCCCCTTTATAATAAAGAGTAGGTGTCTATATATATATATATATATATATATATATATATATATATATATATAATATATATATATATATATATATATATATATATATATATAAATATATATAAATATACATATATATACATATATACATATATATATATATATATATATATATATATATATATATATATATATATATATATGTATATATATACATATATACATATATATATATATATATATATATATATTAAAATCTCTTTTTAAAGTTTATATATGAATGATCTGTTTTAATGTTGTTACTGTACTTAAATTATTCTATTTTAATTGTTCTTTACTTCTCATATAGTTTATTATTCCATTATTTTCTTTCCTCACTGGGCTATTTTTCGCTGTTGGACCCCTTGGCTTATAGCATCCTGCTTTTCCATCTAGGGTTGTAGCTTAGGTAATAATATTATATATATATATATATATATATATATATATATATATATATATATATATATATATATATATTCTTTCCAGTCACGCTCAGCTATCTCCATCCCTCGGGTAGGGGGGGGGAGAAGAAATAGTCATACCCTGGTGAGAGGTAAGTGCCTACGTGTGCATGTACTGTATATCTAAATAATCACCCGTCATTTATGACGACCTGCATACACTAGTAACTAATAATAAAGATCATAAATTAAAAAATACATAAAAAATAAACAATGAAAAACATTCCTTGAACAAACAAAGAAACTATACCTGACACGTCTCGATCGCTCAAGAGAGGCGGCCTGCGATTCCACTTGGCACTAGCAGGGTTGCAAGGTTGTCCTATTTCGGGCCATAAAACTCCAAATTTGGCCTTTTTTCGTGCTATATACCTATATTTGGCCTTTTTGAAATTGTTTAGCCTTAAATGCTATATTTTCGACCTTTTTCTACTACTAGGTTGGCCTTTTTAAAGCTGCAGTTGATCAAACGTTGGCCTTTTCTCATTTTGAAAACCTGGCAACCCTGCTTGGCAGAGCCCAACAACAACAACAACAGAAGCGCCAGCATGACTCTGCTTTGGTAACCGCCATTTACGGTGGATAAATTCGATTACCTCAGTCGTTTTGTGATGGTACTGTGATCGTGCAAATGGATCAGAGGCAATTGAGTGCTACACTTACGAAAGCATTTCTATTTGTCCCACGTTTTATTCCGGGATATGCATTTTTTTCTAGTTTTTCTTTTAAAGTTTTTATAGTTTACCTATGATAAATTTATTTTGATTTTGTGACTTCTTAAAATATTCTATATCAATTGTTAATTAGTTTTCTTTTAGTTTCCTTGTTTCATTGCCTCACAGGGCTATTTTCCCTGCTGGAGCCCTGCTTTTCCAACTAGGGTTGTAGCTTAGCAAGTAATAATAATAATAATAATAATAATAATAATAATAATAGTTGTTGCCTTTCAGAAGTAACAGGAAAATTATTATTTGTTACTTTGCCAAGTTGAAGGGAATACATGCATTGCCTGTTGCTTTACTACACAGCAGTTAATATATGTTTATTTACATGTTACTTTGGCAGGTAACAGGGAATGCGTTTCCATTTACCTGTTACTTTTCCAGACAATTGTTTTGCATTCAAAAGCACATGCTACTTTCGTATGGTAGTATACTGTTAAAAAATTGCCGTAAAAACGGTAAAAATCCTAGAATAAATATTTCCAGGCATTTACCCCTTTAAAAATTGATATATTGACGTTATGGTGGCCAATGTGGTAACGTCCCTGACTGGTGAACGCCAGACTGGGGTTCGAATCCCGCTCAAACTCGTTAGTTTCTTTGGTTGCTGCAATCTCACCGTCCGTGTGAGCTAAGGATGGGGAGGGAGCCTATGTCTATTTGCCCAGTCATCAGCATCCACTGTCTGGCCCTCCTTGGTCCTAATAACAATATTAAACTAGATTTTTCATACATAAACTATAAAAAGAGAATTATGCCAGCCTGATCAATATAAAAAAATAATATCTCCAAGTTCGAACACTTGTAAGTAAGCAATAAATACATTTATTTTAAGGTAGTAGGTTGGCCTGGGCACCAGCCACCCGTTGAGATACTACAGCTAGAGTAATGAAGCCTTTTGACTGGCCAGACAGTACTACAACTACATTGGATCCTTCTCTCTGGTTACGGTTCATTTTTCCTTTGCCTACACACACTGAATAGTCTGGCCTATTTATTACATATTCTCCACTGTCCTCATACACCTGACAACACTGAGATAACAAAACAGTTCTTCACTCAAAGGGTTAACTACTGCACTGTAATTGTTCAGTGGCCACTTTCCTCTTGGTAGGGTAGAACAGACTTTTTAGCTATGGTAAGCAGCTCTCCTAGGAGAAGGACACTCCAAAATCAAACCATTGTTCTCTAGTCTTAGGTAGTGCCATAGCCTCTGTACCATAGTCTTCCACTCTCTGGGGTTAGAGTTCTCTTGCTTGAGGGTACACTCGGGCACACTATTCTATCTTATTTCTCTTCCTCTTGTTTTGTTAAAGTTTTTATAGTTTATATAGGAGATATTTAATTTAATGTTACTCTTCTTGAAATATTTTATTTTTCCTTAAGTTTCCTTTCCTCACTGGGCTGTTTTCCCTGTTGGAGCCCCTGGGCTTGTAACGTCCTGCTTTTCCGGTTAGGGTTGTAGCCTAGCTAGTAATGATAATTAAAATAATAATAATAATAATTATTATTATTATTATTATAATAATAATATCTACTTGAAACGTAACCACATAGAAGAGAATGAATTTCTAATAAATCTAGTAATTCCCATTGATTTTTGTTAAATTACGTAAAAAAATAGAATGCTAATATTTCTATGGAAAACTCTCACTATAATCATGAATTCCAGAGAGAGAGAGAGAGAGAGAGAGAGAGAGAGAGAGAGAGAGAGAGAGAGAGAGAGAGAGAGAGAGAGAGAGAGAGAGAGTTCTCTTGCAATTTGTCTCGTCCTTGTCGAAAAATTGCTTGTTCGTATTCTTTTTTTTCTTCCTATCCTATTTTCGTCCTCTTTTTTATAAGACTCCCAGAGAGAGAGAGAGAGAGAGGAGAGAGAGAGAGAGAGAGAGAGAGAGAGAGAGAGAGAGAGAGAGAGAGAGAGAGAGAGAGAGAGAGAACTTTGTCTCGTGTAGAATGGAAAACTTTCCTTTGTGAACGCATTGCTCTAAGAGTTTTAAAGGACATCTGTAGACTAGATTTGATAGCAGCATACAGTACGAATATATCGAAAGTTAATTATTATTCAAGCAAAGGGGTTTTGAAAATGATCAACGTCTATGTATTCTTCTTCAGTTATTATTATTATTATTATAGTTGTTGTTGTTATCAATATTGTTATTGTTATTATTATCATAATTATTATTATTATTAATATTATTATTATTATTATTATTATTATTATTACTAGCCAAGCTGAACACCGACTGTAACATGGCAATTAATTACTACCATTCTATTTTGAAAACTTCTAAATGGCTAATAGCACAACTTCAGAATCATCCAAATATGATGTCGGATCAAAGTTCCGCCAAAAGCCTTTGGTTATACAAAACTTTCTACACTGATAAAACTATTACCATACAAAGGAAACTATAGTTGATTTCAGTGCTAAAACTATAAAGTACAGAATTAATTCGATGACAAAAACACGTATAAATTGGTCAAAATTCCATGGGGATTGTATCTTTAAAAGAACGCAAGTAAAATATATATATATATATATATATATATATATATATATATATATATATATATATATATATATATATATATATATATACACACACACACACACACACACACACACACACACATATATATATATATATATATATATATATATATATATATATATAACTTAACATTACATAGTCTTTGAAATTTTAAACATAGAGGATTAGCACAGGTTATAACAAATAGTAATATTTAACATCGTAATTATAGGTATTAAGGTCCTTCTTAGATAAATATATCCATTGCTAATAATAATAATAATAAAAAAAATTGTTTTTTAACCGTTTTACACTTTACGAGAATTAATGGCAGCACTTTATCATACCACACCTAAGAAACAGCAAAAAACCAAATTTGCCAAGTGATTTTTCATCACCAAATAGGCTATTTCAGTTTACAGTCTTACCTCATAAATCACACGCCTACTCCCAAACCGCATTTATTTATAGACTTGTCTACCTATTCATTTACTGGCTCATTTACTTCACTTACCTAAAAGGAGAAGTTTGACATCTCTGGCCGCACTTTCATTTGCCAGCATCAATGATTTGTCGATCTCACGACTCTTGACCAATGCGGCCTTCTCCTCCATGGACATGGTACACCCCATTTTGATCAGATGCCAGGTAGCAATAGCAAGATAGACTTGCTAAGGCTGCTATACACTCCAAAAAAACACGGACAATTTCCACACTATATGTATAAACAAACAATATTCCAAGACACAACTCGCCAATGTTAGTCCTTTTTTTTTCTAATTCACAGGACACTGAGGGATAAAAAGTTGATGGTGTACAAACTGTCCTCTGAAAGGTTGTAATATTTTTTTTTCGGAGTTCGTTAAGAAACAAAAAAAATCACAATTGCCAAAGAGGAAATACTTCGATCATTATCCAGTCATGATTTCCCCAACAGCTGCGCAATTCCACTCCATCTTAACGGTTTCTGTGAATAAATGCGTTCACAAGGATTGGCTATTTCCAAACATTATTCCCCACTGTAGGTCACATTAACATGCTCACATTTCTTAAAACATTTATAACCATATGAACTTATTGTATACTTATATAAGTGCATCAAGGCATTATATATCTATAATTTTCTTAGGCTTACTATTAATATCATGAACAATAACTAAGAGCAAATGAAGACTGTACTATAGGATAGACAAATGTCAGACTAGTCTCACCGGTGACAACTCTTCAGAACGAACATCTTCACTCGACTTCCTGTTCAATGGACTTCCTCTCAAATGCCCTTATCAGCAATCCTTACCCAACCCCCAACTCCCCTATCCCAATATCACGCTCTCCAAATGAACGATCTATAGATTCTTGGAGAAACGGTTTGGATATACTCAGCACCCTGCATCTTGATTATATAAAACAACCATGGTCTAGGCGTGCACCCTTAACAAGCTAATTTCATGCAATAGAAAGAACGTTGTTCATATATCGGTTACTACCAATCTATACATATTATTATTATTATTATTATTATTATTATTATTATTATTATTATTTATAGCCAGTCTAAAACACTATCCGGAAAAGCAGATGTTACAAATCCTGGGACTATACTCCTGCTCCCACGAACATGAGTGTATCATTATTATTACTGATAGCTTTCCTACAACCCTAGATGGTAAAGCAGGATGCTATAAGCCCTAAGGCTTCTAGTGGAAAAGTAGCCTGGTGAGGAAATGAAATAAGATAATATATAAACTATACAAGTGAAGTAATGAATAAAAGATATAAAATATAAGAACAGTAACTACTCTAAAATAAATTTATTATACATAAAACTATGAAGAGAGACTTCTATCAACCTGTTCAACATATAGTGTATTGATGGAAAATATATTTTTAAGCTTGTTTCTGTTCTTAAAATATTTACTGTAATTGTTCAATACTTCTCTTGTAGTTTATTTATTTACTTATTTCCGTTTCTCACTGGGCTGCTTTTCCCTGTTGGTGCCCTTAGGCTTATAGTATCCTACTTTTTCAAATTAGGGCTGTAGCTTACCTGGCAATAATAATAATAATAATAATAATAATAATAATATTCTATCCTTCTGAGTTAAGGATGGGTGGTTTGGGGGAACCTATAGGTCTATCTGCTGAGTCATCAGCAGCCATTGCCTGGCCCTCCTAGTCCTAGCTTAGATGGAGAGGGTGCTTGTGCGCTGATCATATGTACATATGATCAGTCTCTAGGGCATTGCTCTGCTTGATAGGGCAATGTCACTGTCCCTTGCCTCTGCCATTCATGAGCGGCCTTAAAACCTTTAAACGGAAGTTGGTAGGATTTCAGAATTTGTTTGTTGATCTTGGGGAGATAAGTCAGTT
>NC_090750.1:83032180-83034680 GCF_036898095.1 Palaemon carinicauda
ATAATAATAATTCCTCTGAGCCGGCTTAACCTGCGCCTTGGTCTCATAACGAACTGAGAGTTTCACCAGTCTGAAAACACAATGGATCTAGAACGAGGAGTTCATGTCATATAATCAAACTCACATATCAAAGTTACTTTAAAATTATATTAAGTAAAAAAATCGCCAAACGGAAGTGCTTTTCCACTTCAAAAGTAATTTACACGTTACTCCAAACAGAATCGATGCTACGATCACAAACATTATTTTAATGGTTTTCAATATTTCCCCCTTTTCAACACTTTATCCATATAAGTGCCCTTATTAGTCAAAGATTATCCAATTCTTTGTTGAAAATGAGCACGGGGTAAAGCACTCACACTAATACCAGAACCCACAAGCGTGTACCAGCAACACATTAACACTGACTATTGGCTCTAAATACCCAAGTCTTCTTGGGAGACCGCCAGTCCCCTTCTCAAACTTATTTTAGACAAGCCACTGCCACCGTCACTACTACACTAGTACCCCCCCCCCCCCTCCCCCACAATCCTCCACATGACAAGATGTCCCTTCTTTGCACTGCTGCTCCCTCTACTGACTCTTGCCAGTTACTAACATGCTGAACAGCACTTACTAATGGGTCCTCTCCTTAACACGGGTGGCCCATTCCGAAATTTTTTTTTCCTCCACAAGGCACTAGAAGAGTTGGAAGACCCAGTCCTACATGGCTGAGGACTATGAAGCGCGAAGTAGATGATGAATGGAGAAGTACTGAATTAAAAGCTCAAGATAGAGACGACTGGCGAAATCTAACCGAGGCCCTTAGCCTCAAGAGGTGTAAGAGGAGGAGATGATGATGATGATGATGATTATCATTATTATTACTATTATTATTATTAGCTAAGCTACAATCCTATTTGGTAAAGCAGGATACTATAAGCCCAAGGGCTCCAACGAGGAAAAGTAGCCCAGTAAGGAAACAAAACAAGGAAATAAACTACAAGACAAGTAATGAACAATTATTCCGTATCTTTTTTAAAATGCAGAATTCTGTGGAAATTTCTATGAAACTTCAGATTTTTTTTTTTTTTTTTTTTGCAAGACATTTTCTTGACCCATAAACTCCATAAAATTGTTAATAGCAAGAGGATTACAGCAAATACATGAGGTTCATGCCAAGAGGAACAGGGCTTATATAGAGTTAAACTGACTTGTATACACCACATTTTCTATCCACCAAGCTAAACTAGAAATATTCTTATAATTTACTTGTAAATGATAATTTTACTATTAGTTTTAAGAATATAGGACTCTGTAACTATATAATTTTAGACATAAACAGATTATTCGTTTTAAGCATAAACGCCAACGTGACCATACTGTATAACTTCATATTTGAACAGATAACACAAACTATTTTATTTTAATTGTTCATTACTTCTCATGTAGTTTTTTATTTCCTTATTTTCTTTCCTCACTTGGCTATTTTTCCCTGTGGGAGCCCTTGCGCTTAGAGATCCATTCTTTTCCAATTAGGGTTGTAGCTTAGCTAATAATAATAATAATAATAATAATAATAATGATAATAATAATACAATAATAATAATAACAACAACAACAACATTAATAATGAACATAAGGATAAAGCGTACACAGACCACTCATACATGTATTTCTTTTTATTTTAAAAGTTAAATTACATTTTTTACAATCACAATATTTCCAGTATAATTACGGTCAATAGCATTTTTATAATGTAATTAGTAGAAAAAATAGACAACGCCTCCCTTAAATTCAATTTACCAATCATCCATTAACAACAACACACCAAAGAGACATGTTATCGTAAGCTCTTTCGAGATAAGAGAAATAAAGAAACCATCTGTGCGAACTTCTCCCTACCAGCAGGTGGTTTGGGATGCCAACTGCTGGCTCCCATATATTCTGACAGTGAATTAGCAGGTAGGGTTCCGAAGCACTGCATGAAAGCAGGAACCACAAGCTTTTGCTTGTAAATCAGAAGAAAAATTATTTGCGTTGATATGTTTTAATCCATGACTATTCTCAATTTTTTTAATGAGGTGCATTTGCACCAACTCGCAGCGGTGCCCTTTTAGCTCGGAAAAGTTTCCTGCTATCTGATTGGTTAGAATTATCTTGCCCAACCAATCAGCGATCAGGAAACTTTTCCGAGCTAAAAGGGGCACCCCTGCGAGTCGGTACAAATCCGCCTCACTAAAAAGAATTGACTATAGGTTAAAAAGCTTTAAAAGCCGGTCATGAATGGCAGACGGAAGGGAGAGTGGCATTTGTCCTATCAGGCAGGACAATGCCCTAGAGACTGACCAAATATACAATACATATGATTAGCGCCAAAGCCCCGTCATACAATTTTTGTGATTTTGGGCCCCACTTTTAAGGGGAGTGGGAGAATGAAATTTGAGAATCAGATCCCTAATGAGAAAACAAATTACTCTGACAGCTCTCTTACTTTATTGATAGCCACAAAATTCCCGAG
>NC_090750.1:83037180-83052180 GCF_036898095.1 Palaemon carinicauda
TTTATCACTAACACTGGTGAATAAATTCTTTCCAAATGACGGTTATTAACGAACTAGTGTACGCAAGCAATAAAAAATGACGGGTATGACTATTTCCTCCCCCCCTATCGAGTGACCGATATATATATATATATATATATATATATATATATATATATATATATACTTACAAACATACAAATATATATGTATTTATGTGTATATATATATACCTACAAACATATATAAGTTTATATCTTTAAAAATGTATGTATGTCTATACTCACATTCGGTATTCATACCCTCCACACCACAAAATGTAACAAATTCTTCACATAAAAATAGAATTAAATCGTAGAACGATCAATAAGGAATAAAATCTGCATAAAATCTTTAAAAAAAAAAAAAAGAAAATACATTTGAAGTACCTTAAATTATAAGAGGCTTAAATTATCAAGGGGAGCATTAGAAAATAAGTCCAGAAGAGACTGCTTATTATACTAATAATGTTAATTAACGTGAAATATGCAAGAGGAACTTGTTCTATCTTTGAGTTGAGTAAGAGAGTGATGAAATAATTTATCTACGTTTCAACTTTGTTTAAAAGCTTAAAGGCCGCTCATGAATGGCCAAGGCAAGGGATAGTGACATTACCCTAGTTAGCAGGACAATGCCATAGAGACTGACCATATATCATATGATCAGGACTCAAGCCGACTCTCCACTAAAGCTAGGATCAGGAAGGGCCAGGCAATGGCTGTTGATGACTCAGCAGATAGACCTGTAGGTTCCCCCAAACCCTCCATCCTTAGCTCACAAGGATGGTGAGGTTGCAGACACTAAAGGAACTAACGAGTCTGAGGGGGACTCGAACCTCCGTCTGGCGATCACCAGGCAGAGACGTTACTAATCAGACCACAATAAACCTAGTGATGAAAGCCTCTTCATTATCAAGTTCATTACCTAAAATAAACCAGGGTGGAATTCTTTATGGAAACTGAATAATTTAAAATGGATAAATACAACATGGAACTAGAGTTAATGGAAATAAATTATTTCCATCAAACATAATTTCTTAAAATAGAGGTTTCGAAGAAAGCCCAGGAAAGAGGACCGAAATGGTTTGGTCATGTCATAAGGAGGGAAGATGAACACGTATATAAAAGGGTTATAAACATAGAGGTGGAGGGCAAAAGAAGGATAGGAAAGCCAAAGTTCAGGTGGAAAAGATAAATTATTGAATGACATGATGGAAACGGGTCTAAGAAAACAAGATATACAGGACAGAGGAAGATGGAGAAGACTGGCTAGAAACAGCGACCCCATATACAAATGGAAAAAGCTGAAGGCAAAGAAGAAAAATAATTTCTCCACGATACCTTTCAGCATCATAAAACACTAGGAAGCCAAATGAATCCAGCGATTCTTATTTCCTTATTCCATTATTTTCCTCCTTGGATCGTGATATAGAAGAACGGAAGCCAGGTCACTAACCTCGTTCTTTCTCCAGCTCCCCCTCTCCCCTCTCTACGCCTGAGGTTAAACGGGTAATTGACAAGGCTTCAAACATTTTTCCTTTTACTCTGTATTAATTACTCTCATTATAGAACAGACTTTATGGGTGGCATACACGCAACTTGGGGGAGATTACTTTGTTACTTAGAACGTTAGCAACTCAAACCGCCTAAGTTGACTCACTTCAAGTTGCTGTTAATCTTCTATGTTTGCAATTATGATTCTTTAAGAAACTACGAAGTCAGATCAGGTTTTATCTGAACAGGTAACATAGAAGGTTGTGAGTGAACACAAAAGCATCTCTCTAGTATACAACTGATAACATATTGTAAAATTTATTGCGATTTTAATTTCTTATGATCTCCATATACAAAAGACCCATTCTGAAGTATAACATATAAGCATATATAAATCTCTGGTACCATCATTCAACTAACTAGTTTTACATTTCAGATCTTTCCATACTATACCAATCCACTAAGTAATATAAGTAATCCAGTTAATTCTAATTATTCTCATGATGTTCTATACTTCACAGCATTAAAAGATGTTTCATTCTTAATGCTGTTACCACAATGTGGAAGGACATTCCGCAAAAACAGCTGAGTCAGCAGAACTTGGTGAAAATCCTATTCTGTTGAGAGCGTTGACATGTCTTGTTTCATAATTTATGCATTATTACATTCCATGTTATATTTATGTCTCTTTCATAGTTTATTTTTAATTTCTGTATTTCTTTTTCGAAGTTGGCTCCTTAGCCCCAGTTGAGGATCTTGCAGTAGAATTTTGCCTCTCCAACTTGGGTTGCAGCCAGTCAAGTCACATTGTTATCATAATTATCACTTGAAATATACATTAGTGTTATTAATATCACTTTTCTCTTCTACACCTTACTGTACAGTACGTATATGTATATCCATTTTTGGGCTCAAGCCATGGCGTCCTGATGGAAGGTTCCTGTTTGGTAGCTTCCTTGGGTATAAGACTACTAAGATATTCCCAGAGAATTTAACCACAGGTTATCACAGAATTCTAACTTCTGGAGCGAGTATCTCAAAGGTTTCCCTTTAAGACATCGTAATACAACAGGGGACACGCATGTCTGAACGTGCCACATAGCTATCTTCACCCCGAATAGAGTTAATGCTTCGGTGTGTAAGGACTGAGAATAGCTGGGAGCCGTTCCACAGCTAATCTCACTCGTGGCTACTACTGATACTCGAGACGTAAACAAACGGACGCCATTGCTCTGATGACGTCACGCCCGTCTTCATCCTTTGTTTAGTAGCTGCCCTACTTAGACGGATTTTCCCTGTGTTATCTTTATCACTTTGCATCTTCGCTATGTCGTTACCTTCAGCCTCGCCTTCTTCTGGAAAGTTGAGTACAAGGTTCCAGTATTGTTTAATTAAGCTCTGGCCGTAAAGTAAATATTATTTTGCGAAATAATTGATGTTTTGTGGCAGAGCTGTGCCTCTACCGGACCCGCCATTTTATGGCGTCGTTGTTGTTATGCATGTCTTATTTAGTTAGCCACAACAACGCTTCCGGCATTATATACTAATCGAATACATTAGTTTATTTAGTCTTCATAGCTAGGAACTTTTATATCGTGTTTAGACGCTTTTTATCGGTCATCGATTGACCTCATTCCAGTCGGCTACTATAGCCCCCAGGCCAGGAGCCTACATACAAGTGTTCATGCATGATTTATTAGTGATCCTAGACTAAGTTATGAAGATAGTGGCATTATTATTTTACAATACTTTTGACAGTGATGCAAATGTTTTCGCCTTCAGGGACCATATAGGGGATAGGCTAGTCAGTGATTCTTTCTAGCCTAACCTAATATTAGGACCCCTATATGCTTCCTTCATCCCCTGCCTTGGCATTCCCTCTATTTAGCCTTGATCCCTTTTCTGAGTAAAGGGATTAATTGTCTAATAGAGTATATATCGCCTCTCGGTCCTCCCTAAAGGAATGAACCCCCTTTAGGGCTGCGTCTGAGAGTGAGGTTAGGCTAGCCTACCTCTATGGCTAGGATAGTCTATGACTTTCCTGCGATAGCGATATGTCTTCTTCCTTGCCTAGTTCAGGACTTTTAGCCCTGTTCTAGGTCGGGTTAGGAAGGTTTCTCTGTTCCATGCTGAAACTGTACTCTTGCACCGTTTTAGCCGATCAGCCTGATCTTAGGTTAGGGAGTGTCCTCCCTTCCCTTAGTGGCCGCTCTGGTACAGAAACCCTTCCTGGGAAGACTTCTCTCTTCTCCCTCCCCACCTATCTCTTGTATAGCCTAGCCTATGCTTAGGTTAGTTTATACTCATCTGTCCCCTGTCCTACAACTCCTCCTTAGGGTGGATGAGTAGGGCTACCCGAGCTTCCTTGTGCAGTCCACTCTGGTACATATACCTTCATAGTGTCCTATAAGGTTAGTTACTAGTATAGTTCTGCATATGGGAGTCTCCCCCCCCCCTCTTGGGTGTTCCCTAGCCCTCCCTTGGGCTACCTAGCTCCCGGTCCCTAGTGACCCCTGCTCATGGATGTTAGAGCCTGCCTCTATCATGGGTACACCCCCTCAGGGAGGGGGAGGGATGTCTGGAACCCTGACGGTACTTCCTGCATCCCTTTCCCCCCTCCCCCTGTCTCTCTATCTATCCGGGTGCCGGTCTCTTGCCGCCTCTACTGTCGGCAATACCTGCCTCCTACTTGGTGACTTCCCTACCCTTGCCGCCAGCCCCCCGTGTACCGAGGGACTGCCGGCTGCCGCCGGCTACTACCGGCGGCTCTCCTACTCCTATCTAATCGTCCGCTTGCCGGTCGATCACCGGAGTGCCGGCATATACTGCCGGCAACCCGATACTACCTTTACCATCCTTATCCCAGTCACCAACCTGGCATCCTCCGACTGCCGGAGCCGCCGCTTCCTGCCGGCGTGCCGCCGTTGTGCCGGCGGCCGCCATCCTGGTATTTAACTGACTTTTGAAAATTGTCTGTTCTAATGCCAGAATCTATGCTGGAGCGAGCTCCGGCATGCCGGCGGCTTGCCGGATGCCTCGGAGGCGTCAAGAATACTTGCACCCCCTTACTGTAGCTATCATAAGACTAGGATAGCCCTATATGGCAAACAGATAAGCTGCTTCTGCTATTAAGATCAGTACCTAATACTGCTCTATTAGTGATCATGCTGTCTCTTTGCATTCTTCTAATTCCAGCATGCTATGTGCATCTTAGCACGGCTGGTTGTCAGAAGCAGTTACCCTTTAATGAGGCCTTCTGGCTCTTAACTGGGAACCGAATGAATTCGATCCCAATCTTGTCCTTGGTTTTCCATGGAGTTCCAAAATACTGGGAATTCTAGGAAACTATATCCAATGATCTCGGTCATTTGGATTATCCAAGGACCAAGCTTATGGTAACCAGCCGGGCGAGATGCATGGAGCATGTTCTCCTTTACTGTTTTCATTCTCTATGCATCACACCTTCTTTAAGTTAAAATTAATGATTAATATTAACTTAGTTTAAGAGCCATTCTTATGACTCCCCCATACTCATTTTCTCTTTCTTCCACAGGAGGAGCAGATGAAGTGTGACTTCGCCTTCTGCGCTGTGAAACGCCCGCAGTTTTACGGGCATACGGCTTGCAGGACTCACGCCCCTTGTGCAGACAAGAAAGGGGATTTGAAGTTTTGGAATCCACTGGATTGTACGGTCTGCCAGGCCCACCTAGTTGAGGCCTTCCATAACCCTCCCTCAGCGGAGGTTAGAGACATTTCTCGTGAAAAGCTGCGCAAGTGGGTGCGTGGCTTTCAGAAAAATGCTACTGGACCGTACCTGGCCACCGAAGAACTGAGGTCCCTGTTGTTCCCTAAGGCCTCCCCTGACTCAGTGGTACCAAAAGATGCAATCCCCACTGTCCAAATTACGGTGGAACCTGATGTGGTCATGGCTCAGTCCATGCACGAGTGTCGTTTAGATTCCGAGGATGATGAACAGATCTCAGACGTCTCGGAAGACACGGAGAAGACGCTTATGGCTCAAGGAGCCGAAGAGGACGAAGACAAGGTGGAGTACACCGAGTCGGAGCTTGGAGCTGCTCCCTCGTCCATCCCTCCTCCTACTCCTACACCGACGGAAATGTCCATTCCGTCTACCTCCTCGACTCCGGATCCTTCCTCTTCTACCCAAGAACTGATCCGGCTGATTAGAGCCGTCATGGACGACAGGCTGAAGGAGAACCAGGAGTCCATCAGGTCGATGATTGGATCCAGAGAACCGAAGAAGATTTCGGTCAAGGATCTCCCCGCTTGCTCTCATGCCAACCCGTGGAGGTATGCAGAGCATATGGTTATTGCGACCGGCAGGATCTTTGTTAGTGACAAGATCGGCACGGTCCCGTTGGAAGATGTGGAGTTCTTCCCAAGCTTTGAGGCCTACCCGGACTGTTACGTCCGGCTTCGTTCCGAACCTGCCTCGAAGGAAGAGACCGAACCTAAAGAAGAGATAGTGTTCGATCTCACAAAGGCCCAGGCTATGCTAGCCTCCGCATTTAAGAGTAGGGGCTTTACCTGCTCTAAGCTTCCGGCTTTGAGCAAGAAGCATCCTACGTACGTTGCACCTGACACTGCGGTTCTTCCTTTCTTGGAAAAGGCCTTAGCTGCATGCCTTAAAGCGGCGGAAGAAGGGAAACCCTGCCCTGCACTGGAGGAGTGCAGACCCTTCTCCATCGTGACCCCCCCTGACGCTCGACACTGGAAAGATGTTCAGCATACTTTCGTCGTGGGAAGGCTCGATCCTGACGTCGCCGGACGTCAGTTTAATGAAGACCTCCCTAAGCTCAACGATCACCTCCTTCGCCGGGAACAAGACACGAAGGAGAGGCTTGCGGCATCTCTTTCTCATCAAGTCCAACTGGAAGTGATGGCCTGTGACACTAGAGTACCAGATCACTACATGGTACTAGCCAAATCCCACTTACTGACAGTAATGAAGGACTTGTACCACTTCATAAAGGCTCGAAGAGCCTGTCGTGAATTCGTGTTTGCCGGTGCCACCGTGAAACACGAACCCCGGAGGCTGATTTCCTCCAACATCTGGGGAAAGCACCTGTTTCCTTCTGACCTTGTCAAGGAAATAACTGACAGAGCCCCCACGGAGAATAGGAACCTTCTCCACAAGTGGGGCATGTCCAGAAAAAGGAAACCCTCTCAGGACGATGGACCTCAGCCTAAGAGGAAACCTCAAAAGCCAAAACCCCAGCAACGTCAGCAACGACGTCAGTTTCCGGGACCCGCTACCTCCCAAGTGGTTGCCCAACCACAACAGACCTTTCAATTGGTCCCCCAACCGGTGTTGTCACAGTCACCGGTCTTCACCCCTGCCTTTGAGCAACCATCCACTACCTTTCATGCCAAAGGTAGAGGCTCGTTCAGGGGTGCAAGCAGAGACGCATCTCGTCGTCCCTCCAGAGGTAGAGGAGGAAAGGGAGCTAGCGGCCGAGGCAACAAGTCCTCGGGACACCAGAAGCAATGAAGTGCTTCCGGTGGGAGGAAGACTCCGCCAATTCCAGGATCGTCGGACCTTCGATCCCTGGGCACACAGCATCATCAAGAACGGTCTAGGCTGGAGTTGGACGCAACCACCCCCAATCTTCCAGCGGTTCTTCCAGCAATCGACCCCCCTTCTGGAAGAATATGTTCTAGACCTCTTGAACAAGAAGGTGATAAGGAAGGTAAAGTCCACCAGGTTCCAAGGGAGACTGTTTTGCGTTCCCAAGAAGGACTCAGACAAACTCAGAGTCATTCTGGACTTATCCCCCCTCAACAAGTTCATAGAGAACAACAAATTCAAGATGCTGACGCTTCAACAAATAAGGACCCTTCTGCCTCAAGGTTCCTACACGGTCTCTATAGACCTGGCGGATGCCTATTGGCACATTCCAATGAACCATCACGCTTCCTCCTACCTAGGATTTCGACTCCAAAGGAAAAGCTACGCCTTCCGGGCCATGCCATTCGGCCTCAATGTGGCCCCTCGGATCTTCACAAAACTGGCGGATGCCATAGTACAACAGCTCCGCCTAAGAAACGTCCAGGTGATGGCCTACCTCGACGATTGGCTAGTCTGGGCTCCATCGCCCAAAGAGTGTGCAAAGTCTTGCAACGAAGTTACCCAGTACCTAGAACACCTGGGATTCAAGATCAACGAGAAGAAATCTCGCCTCTCTCCAGCTCAGAAGTTTCAGTGGTTGGGAATCCACTGGAATCTTCAGTCACACCGCCTTTCCATCCCCCAGAAGAAAAGGAAGGAAATAGCAGGGTCTGTCAAGCGACTACTGAAATCCAAACGCATTTCAAGACGACAGCAGGAACGAGTTCTAGGCTCTCTACAATTCGCCTCAGTGACAAACCCAGTGCTTCGTGCACAGCTAAAGGATGCCGCGGGAGTCTGGAGACGCTCGGCATCCATCGCTCGAAGAGACCTCAAGAGACGGCTTCCAAACAGACTTCGACGCCTCCTAAAGCCGTGGTCGGAAGCAAAGGCCCTGAAAAGGTCCATTCCTCTCCAACACCCTCCTCCATCACTCAACATCCACACGGATGCCTCACTGGAAGGCTGGGGAGGTCACTCCCACCTGAAACAGGCTCAAGGGACCTGGTCTCCACTATTCAAGACGTTCCACATAAACATCTTGGAGGCCATGGCGGTCCTTCTAACTCTGAAGAAGTTATCCCCGCCGCCCTCGATCCACATCCGTCTAACCCTAGACAACTCGGTGGTAGTTCGTTGTCTCAATCGCCAAGGCTCAAGATCGCCCCAGATAAATCAGGTGCTTCTCCCAATCTTCCGTCTGGCGGAGAAGAAGAAGTGGCACCTGTCTGCAGTTCACCTACAAGGATTCCGCAATGTGACAGCGGATGCTCTATCTCGGACAAACCCGATAGAGTCGGAATGGTCTCTAGACGCAAGATCGTTCTCCTTCATCTCTCACCAAGTCCCAGAACTTCAGATAGATCTCTTTGCAACGAGCGACAACAATCAACTTCCTCTGTACGTAGCCCCGTACGAGGACCCCAAAGCAGAAGCGGTGGACGCCATGTCACTGGACTGGAACAGGTGGTCCAAGATATACCTGTTCCCTCCCACCAACCTTCTGTTGAAAGTCCTCTCCAAACTGAGAACCTTCAAAGGGACAGCGGCCCTAGTGGCTCCCAAGTGGCCCCGGAGCAACTGGTACCCCCTGGTCCTGGAGCTGCAGCCCAAGCTGATCCCTCTCCCGGGCCCAGTTCTCTCTCAACAAGTACAGAAGTCGACTGTCTTCGCTTCATCATCGAAAATCAAGGACCTTCATCTCATGATTTTCTCTCCCTTGCCGCAAAGAAGAGGTTTGGGATCTCGAAGAAAAGTCTAGACTTCCTAGAGGAATACAAGACCGAATCCACGAGACGGCAATATGAATCATCCTGGAGGAAATGGGTCTCCTTTGTCAAGGAAAAAAATCCTAAAGAAATCACCATTGATTTCTGTATGTCCTTCTTCATTCACCTTCATGGACAAGGATTAGCAGCCAATACGATTTCAACCTGCAAATCGGCCTTGGCTAGACCAATTCTATATGCTTTCCAAATTGATCTGTCCAACGACATCTTTAACAAATTACCAAAAGCATGTGCTCGCCTACGCCCAGCACCCCCTCCGAAACCGATCTCCTGGTCACTAGACAAGGTACTCCATTTCGCCTCCAACTTGGACAACGATTCATGCCCCCTCAAGGATCTGACTCAGAAAGTTATATTTTTATTTGCTCTCGCTTCGGGAGCTCGAGTCAGCGAAATAGTGGCATTATCAAGAGAAGAGGGACACATCCTGTTTACCGATTCAGGAGAAGTGACCCTCTCCCCTGATCCGACGTTTCTCGCTAAAAACGAATTACCCACCAAAAGATGGGGCCCTTGGAGAATATGCCCCCTGAAGGAGGATGTCTCTCTATGTCCAGTAGAGAGTCTCAAGGTCTATCTTCGCAGAACTTCGAACTTTGGTGGAGGCCAACTCTTCAAAGGAGAAACATCGGGCAGCGACCTGTCACTGAAACAATTAAGAGCGAAAATCACCTACTTCATTCGCAGAGCGGATCCGAACAGTACACCCGCTGGTCATGATCCTAGAAAAGTGGCATCTTCTCTGAACTTCTTTCAGAGCATGGACTTTGAAAGCCTTAAAAACTTTACGGGCTGGAAGTCCTCGCGAGTTTTCTTTAAACATTATGCGAAACAAGTGCACGAAGTCAAACATTTTGTGGTAGCCGCAGGTAGTGTTATGAAACCTGCACCTAACTCTGCGTAGAACAGTGAGTTACTTGGGACTCTAACTCTTCGGGTGCCTATGTTGACCCTCGAGCGATTCATAGTGATGTCTAAAAACACTTAGTGCTTTTATAACTGTTCTTATCCCAGGTGAAATGTCATAGTGTCACACAAGTGCCGCATGCCTTGAGCATGATGTGTTGTTTAAAGACTTGCGTTCCTCGAGAACGAGTACCTACTAATCCTGAAATTCCTTTTCAGATTCAAGAGCAAGCCTTTATTTCTATGTACATTATTATTACTGTAAATGAACTTTACTTTTGCTGTAAATTATTTAATTTCTGCATTGTGAAATAAAATTTCTATTTTATTACTTATGCGTCTCTTTCAGCTCCTACCTACTATGAAATACATACTGTCATAGTTTTATTTATTCCTCCTTTCTTATGGTCATGAAGAATTTAAGATGTCTAATCCTAAATTATATTCACCCTGTCTCAGTAAGGTTCCTACACGAATACTTACTTCTGATAACCAAGAGATGAACTCTATACACAGTGCCCAACCACCACTGGTCTAATTCAGAATGTTCCTATACAAATATCAAACATTCTGCTTCATCTCTAAGTTCTTCAAGTTCTTCTGTCAGGATGAATAGCCCTTCAATACCACTTTGACGTCGGCATAGCCCATGGGAACTTCCTACCAAAGGGGGGCAGGATACTTCGTTCCTATGGTTCTTTACCTAAGATTACTTTGCTGTTTTGTCAATGCCTAGGCACTTAACACTGGGGGAAAATCTACCACGATACATTGATTCTCTGGTACTCTTCCATCAGGACGCCATGGCTTGAGCCCAAAAAACGTATTTTGAGCGAAGCGAAAAATCTATTTTTGGGTGAGATAGCCATGGCGTCCTGATGGACCCTCCCTACTACTTCGTCCAGTTTTGTTCCCACCCTACACAATTGTATCATGGTGATGGGCAGCAACTGGCTTCAGGATGAAGACGGGCGTGACGTCATCAGAGCAATGGCGTCCGTTTGTTTACGTCTCGAGTATCAGTAGTAGCCACGAGTGAGATTAGCTGTGGAACGGCTCCCAGCTATTCTCAGTCCTTACACACCGAAGCATTAACTCTATTCGGGGTGAAGATAGCTATGTGGCACGTTCAGACATGCGTGTCCCCTGTTGTATTACGATGTCTTAAAGGGAAACCTTTGAGATACTCGCTCCAGAAGTTAGAATTCTGTGATAACCTGTGGTTAAATTCTCTGGGAATATCTTAGTAGTCTTATACCCAAGGAAGCTACCAAACAGGAACCTTCCATCAGGACGCCATGGCTATCTCACCCAAAAATAGATTTTTCGCTTCGCTCAAAATCCGTTTTATGTACCAGTAAAATACTTTAGGACAAACAGCCAGTAGGAGGGATACAGATGGGTATTATTGTAATAATAGAAGTGAGCTGGAAGGCAGCCTGACTGAACTACATCCGCTCCCGGCGAGCGGCTTAGCCAATGAGAATTCGCCACCTTATTCACGTCACTATTCACTCCGCCCACGATGCGTGAGGCAGCCAATGTAAATCCGTTTATATTCAACATCAGTTTCTTTTATTTTTCGGCAAATGCTGGGTACAGAAAAAGTGTCCTGTTTCTTAGTCTTGTTTCTAATAATTTCAATATTTACTTCCATGTAAGCAATTGACTTGGAAGAGTGATAAAAAAATAATTGCGTGATGTATTTCAAGTAAGTTTGAATTACAAAATTATTAAAGTTTTGATCATTTTGTCGACATCAATACACTTGTATATATGCATGCATGCACATACATACATACACAAATACACACACACATCTCCCCTATGTAATAAGGAGCAAGTGTCTGGCTAAAAGTATATTTCTTTCCTGTCCCGCTGAGCGGTATGATTACTTAGTTTCTAGGAGGACGAAACTCCAAAATCAAACCATTGTTCTCTAGTCATGAGCAGTGCCATAGCCTCTGTACCATGGTCTTCCGCTGTCTCTTGGGTTAGAGTTCTCTTGCTTGAGGGTACACTCGGGCACACTATTCCATCTAATTTATCTTCCTCTTATTTTGTTAAAGTTTTTATAGTTTATATAGGAAATATTTATTTTAATGTTGTTACTGTTCTTAAAATATTTCATTCCTTCCTTTTTCCTTTCCTCACTGGGTTATTTTCCCTGTTGGGGCCACTGGGCTTATAGCATCTTGCTTTTCCAACCAGGGTTGTAGCTTAGCAAGTAATAATAATAATAATAATACCGTGTTGTCGTTAGGAAAGGGGAGGGGTGGGAAGGGTTGAATATGTGTGTGCATACATATGTACGAGCGTGGACATATCTATTTAAATATATGTATATATATATATATATATATATATATATATATATATATATGTGTGTATATATATATATATATATATATATATATATATATAAATACTGTATGTATATAAATATAGAGAGAGAGAGAGAGAGAGAGAGAGAGAGAGAGAGAGAGAGAGAGAGAGAGAGAGAGAGAGAGAGAGAGAGAGAGAGAAAGGATTCCTAGCCACATTTATCCTTTCTAAATTTTTATCTCGGTTCCCCAGGAGTCACGATTTCTCGTGGTTTAACGGACAGCTTTGTCAACACGTAAGAAGAGAAGCCAAAACAATTTTCCCTCATTTTTCCTCACTTTTACTGTCGAGTTTTATGTCACCTTTCTATCAGCATTCGCTAAGCTACCAAACACAATTAAAAAAAACTATTTTAGATCAATTATGAATCATGAGGCATTACCTTATAAACTCTAGTAAAGGAAAATATGTTCTTTGTTATATTTCGCAGTATACACTGGAAGATTTTTAATAAACTAGTGTACACGACCGGTCAAAAACGATTGCTAAATATTTAAAGATAGATTTACACACACACAGATTTAACACCATCCCCTTTCCTAACTACAACACGGCAGTTGTGGTTTCCCAGTGTACCTCTCGGGGTACCCCCTTCCCATCAGGGTATGGTTACTCCCTTTCACGCCTACAAGAGGAACAGGACTGACCGAGTAGTTAAACTCGGCTGGCAAAGTCGCTCAGCGTGATTGGAAAGAAAGAAACTCGTTCGTTTCTTTGGTCACAGCAATCTCACCATCCTTGTGAGCTAAGGATGCAGTGTTTGGGGAGCCTATAGGTCTATCTGTCGAGTCATCAGCACCCACTGGCTAGCTCTCCTTGGTCCTAGTTTGGGTGGAGAGGGGGCTTGGGCGCTGATCATATGTAGGTATGGTCAGTTTCTAGGGCATTGTCCTGCTCGATAGAGCAATATCACTGTCCCTTTCCTCTGCAATTCATGAGCGGCATTTAAACCTTTAAATAACACGCTTGCTCTTTATTATATAGCAGAGATTAACATTAATACTGCAATACAGGATACTAAGTCCATCTGTTTCCAGGCTTATTCCAAATTTCAGCGCAAATTTAATCCTGTCCCAAACTGCAAACACATTATGCAAAATACCTCGCAATCTGTCACGCGCTGAAACCAGATTTGCGAAACCGGAAGGCAGAAGAAGCTCAATGGGATACAGTCGGCCGTTGGCAGGAATCATATTACTATGGAGATCTGAAACCTGATATTCAGTGGGTATGCACAACAAATTAACTGGCAGATCTTTGACAGCTGCTCTCTCCAAACTGAGCTCGTGAATAGAAGTGTTTTGATGAGCGTAGGTATCTGCACAGCTAATATCTAGTCTGACGAAAAAAAAAAAAAAAAAAAAAAAAAAAAAAAAAAAAAAAAAAAAAAAAAAAAAAAAAACTACATAAAAAAATTCTTACAAGAGTAAATGCAAGCAAAATTATCTATGCTTTGAATCTGAAATGCATAAGTATTCTATCTACCTACCTACCAACAAACAGACACATACATATAGGCTATTTAGACTCTTTAGCTATGGTAAGCAGCTCTTCTAGGAAAAGGAAACTCCAAAACAAACCATTGTTCTCTAGTCTTGGATAGTGCCATATCCTCGGTACCATGGTCTCCCACTCTCTTGGGTTAGAGTTCTCTTGCTTGAGGGTACACTCGGCCACACTATTCTATCTGATTTCTCTTCCTCTTGTTTTGTTGAAGTTTTTAAGTTTATATAGGAAATATTTATTTTAATGCTGTTACTATTCTTAAAACATTTTATTTTTATTTTTCCTTGTTTCCTTTCCTCAATAGGCTATTTTCCCTGTTGGGGCCCCTGGGCTTGTAGCATCCTGCTTTTCCAACTAGGATTGTAGCTTAGCAAGTAATAATAATAATAATAATACTAATAATAATACACATAGCCACAAACACACGCAACAAATACAGCCGTTTCTAGTCGACTGCAGGAGAAAGGCCTCAGCCCTCATTCATGTCTGAGGTTTGGCCATTTTCATCACCACGCTGGCCATTGTAGATTGGTGATGGTGGGAGTTTTTTGTCTGATCGCTGACAACAAACCAAACTACTGTAGTATGGATAGCCCGAACTAGTACAGATTTGTTGATCACGGCAATAAAAAAAAAAAAAAAAAAAAAAAAAACATTCCACCACTTGAGAGTAACCCCACCTAGGATAATATATATATATATATATATATATATATATATATATATATATATATATATAGTGGTAAAACTGATTCTGACTGGAGAAAAGGTTATACAAGTGACTGCTGAGTATGGGCCTGGTATGAAAAAGGATGAGGGTGAAAAAGTGTGATTTTTTGGGAGAATCTGAATCTGTTCACATCTAGGTTTGGTGAATATTCATAGGTGGTTTAGCTAGGTGATTTAAATGCAAATGTTAGTGATAAAAAAAAGAGCTTGTGCTGTTGGTACATATGGAGATTCTAGAGTTAATAAAAATTAATAGTGCCCTATGAAATGTTATGGGAAGGGACCTCCAATCTTAGAAATTCATGATTTAAAAAAAAAAGATTTTCAAAATCATATTTGCGAAAAAAAATTGAGTTGAGAATTGTGTTACTTTCTGTGGTATAACAAAGATGAAAAGGTAACTTACACGATCTAATGGCTAAGTATGGATGGTGAGGAGGAAGTGAAGAGGGTTTGGGAGGAACCTGTTAGGGGGAGAAGATCAAGAGGGAGGCAGAAAAACGAATGGCGAGATAAGGTGAAGGATGATACGGAGAAAAGAGGT
>NC_090750.1:83057180-83062180 GCF_036898095.1 Palaemon carinicauda
CCCCCACAATTGAATGATCATTGGATGAAGAACTTATTAACTTACAAGAAATGCCCATCATGAAAAGAAATTTTCCTTATTACTGATTGTGACCTTTCCTTATTAAATGGCATGTCCTAAGAAAGTAATCAGATGGAATTATTTGCATTCCGAACAGATAACCGGGTTAGCGAAGGCCAACGGAGGCTGAAAATTATGGAAAACCACAAAAAGCCAGATCTGAGAGAGAGAGAGAGAGAGAGAGAGAGAGAGAGAGGCAAAATTCAGTCTTCTTTATTTCAATTTCTTCGTTTCGCAAACCATAAAAAGCCACATCTGTGTGTAAGAGAGAGAGAGAGAGAGAGAGAGAGAGAGAGAGAGAGGCTAAATCCAGTCTTTTTTTATTTCAATTTCTTCGTTTCGCAAACCACAAAAAGCCACATTTGTGTGTAGAGAGAGAGAGAGAGAGAGAGAGAGAGAGAGAGAGAGAGCAAAATCCATAGTCTTTTTCATTTTAATTTCTTAGTTTCGCAAACCACAAAAAACCACATCTGTGAATAAGAGAGAGAGAGAGAGAGAGAGAGAGAGAGAGAGAGAGCAAAATCCCTAGTCTTTTTCATTTTAATTTCTTAGTAACGCAAACCACAAATACCCACATCTGTGTATGAGAGAGAGAGAGAGAGAGAGAGAGAGAGAGAGAGAGCAAAATCCATGGTTTTATTTCATCTTAATTTCTTTCATGTAATCGTAGACTATCATCAAAAAAGCATTACCAAAAATAATTTTAAATTCAAAAACCATAACGGAATACACCGAAAAAGTATCAACAAATAAGTCATAAGAGTCATAATTACTAATTAACATCAATAAGGATTATAAAATGTCAACAGCAAAAAGAAAAAAAAACAAAACTCAACCGCTCATGACATTACGAAACTGACTACTGTACAAACCCTAGACTCATCATTCTATATCCAGAACAAAAGCTGACCTATCAGACGAGTTTCGGCTTCAATGCTATTTTTCAATGACTAAAAATGTATTTTGTAAAACCATTTCATTTAAACGTTAATGCAATGATATGAATTTCAATTTGTTAACTGATAATAAAGATAAAAATGAAACAAATTTTATGAGCATCGATGATAGCCGACGACTGGTCTCCACCCTTTCACGGCCGGCACTGAACTGAGTCTGAGAACAGAGAGAGAGAGAGAGAGAGAGAGAGAGAGAGAGGGAGAGAGAAGAGAGGCAACGCAAGTCAGAGAAAGGAATGGCTGGGGATACAAACATACGCACTAACACGCACATGAAAACAAGCGCGAACACACGAACGCACACACGGAAAAGGCCCTAGAGCGCCTGCGCCCGGTTTCTCTTCCCCCATCCCCGTCGCCATGGCAACCGTACTTGGTAGACGCCGCTGGATCGATGCTCGTCCCCGACCGTGGGACTCGATCTACCAAATATGAAGGAAAAGGAAAGGTGGATACAAAAAGGAAAAAAAAACCTATTTGGGGGATTCATTTGCGATGTTGCGAACAGCGAAGACGATGATAATGATGATGATAATGATAGCGTTGGGAGAGATGATTTAAGCTCTTTTCTCATCACCAGATATCCACCATTCTGAGACCTCGGAAGAGGGGGGGGGGGGAGAGAAATGGTGATAACAAGGAAATGAGATACATGTAGGGGGGAGGGGAGAAGTTACCCGATGTAGATTTACTGTGAATGCGAACAAATACCCGCCAGTATGTTTTGCATTACAGATATTCCCTTATTGCACATTATACATAAATTCATATACATATATATAAGCATACTACCCACACACACATACATATACACTCTCCTATTAGGGGTTTTTCTCTCTTATGAGTAAGACAAAGAAATTAACCTTCCCTCTTTCGAAGTATTTATGGGATGAGGTCGCAGGCCCCACATCCTATATCACAAATGTTCAAGGGGCTTATGTTCCAGCAGCCTTTGTCGTCTATTGGCGGTAACCCATCCAAGTAACTGCGTCAGACTCCCTTCGCTGATCAAACAACCAGCGTTATAACAAACTTATCAAAACACACATATAGACATACACACACACACACACATATATATATATATATATATACATATATATATATAACAACAACAACAACAAATGCTGCCGTTTCTATTCCAATGCAGGACAAAGGCCTCAGATATGTCCTTACTCACTTTTGGGGTTTTGGCCAGCTTTAATCACCATATATATATATATATATATATGTAAACACACACATTAAATATATATATATATATTTATATATATATATATATATATATGTGTGTGTGTGTGTGTGTGTGTGTGTAAAAATGCAATTTTAAAAATTATCTATAAAGGAATACCAAAATCTAGGCAAATAAAGCACCTATGATGTCTGATATAATCCATTCAAATTCATTTTCCAGCTGTGTAGAAACCAGCTACAGGAGGAAAACTAACAACTGAGCCGATGGGTAATTTGGCTTATCTAAAAAGTTATCAGTGGTTGAGTTTACAAAATTAAATAATAAAAAAGTATTAAAAATAGCAACACTTCCCTTATTCTTAATTGTTAGTCAGAGGTTGAGTTTACAAAATTAAGTAAATAAAAAAAAAAGTTTTAAAAGTAGCAACACCTCCCTTATTCTTAATAGTGAATCAGAGGTTGAGTTTACAAAATTCAATAATTGATAATAAAAAAAGGTTTAAAAATAACAATATTTTCCTTATTCTTAACAGTGAGTCAGAGGTTGAGTTTACAAAATTCAATAATTGATAATAAAAAAAGGTTTAAAAATAACAATATTTCCCTTATCTTAATAGTGAGTCAGAGGTTGAGTTTACAAAATTCAATAATTGATAATAAAAAAAAGGTTTAAAAATAACAATATTTCCCTTATTCTTAATAGTGAGTCAGAGGTTGAGTTTACAAAATTCAATAATTGATAATAAAAAAAGGTTTAAATAATAACAATATTTCCCTTATTCTTAATAGTGAGTGAGAGGTTGAGTTTACAAAATTCAATAATTGATAATAAAAAAGGTTTAAAAATAACAATATTTCCCTTATTCTTAACAGTGAGTCAGAGGTTGAGTTTACAAAATTCAATAATTGATAATAAAAAAAGGTTTAAAAATAACAATATTTCCCTTATTCTTAATAGTGAGTCAGACGTAAGTATACAGAATTCATCAAATAATAATAAAAAAGACTTAAAAATAACAATACCTCCCTTATTCTTAATAGTGAGCCAGAGGTCAAGTTTACAAAATTGAACAAATAATAAAAAAAAGTTCTAAAAATACCAATACTGCTTCTATCTTTAACAGTGAAAGGGGATATTATTATAAAACACAATAGCTACTAACTAATAGCTATTCATATTAACAAAGCAGTAAAGAAGACTAAAGATATACTTCAGATAATAATAGCAACATTTGAATAGATATAATCCACTTAAATGAATATTCCCGTCTGCGAAAATATGCTAAATTCAGCTCCTAGTCCAATCAATCTTCATCCCCAATGAGATTGGTTTAATTACCAAGTATGAGGTTGGTCCCATTGAGAAAGGACAAAGGTCAGAGAATGAGGGGAACACCTACCGAGTCTGAGAGATCATTGTCCGAGGAATCATCAAAGGCTATATTATTATTATTATTATTATTATTACTATCCAAGCTACAACCCTAGTTGGAAAAGCAAGATGCTATAAGCCCAGGGGCTCCAACAGGGAAAAATAGCCCAGTGAGGAAAGGAAATAAGGAAATAAATAAATGAAGAGAACAAATTAACAATAATTCATTCTAAAATAAGTAACAACGTCAAAACAGACATGTCATATATAAACTATTAACAACATCAAAAACAAATATGTCATAAATAAACTATAAAAAGACTCATGTCCGCCTGGTCAACAAAAAAGCATTTGCTCCAACTTTGAACTTTTGAAGTTCTACTGATTCAGCCACCCGATTAGGAAAATCCTTCCACAACTTGGTAACAGCTGGAATAAAATTTCTAGAGTACTACGTAGTATTGAGCCTCGTGATGGAGAAGGCCTGACTATTAGAATTAACTGCCTGCCTAGTATGTTAGGCCATTTTCCAACAATGATGACGAATAAGCAATTGCTGATAATTACGAAAATATAAATTAATGAAATGTAATTGTATTTTTATAATAAAAGATAAAAAAGTTATTGCTGATAGGAAAGTTGGGTGAATAAGAATTGGGGCAGTCAGCTAGCTAACTATGGTAGTGAATAGTTTGGAAAGTTAAGTACTAGGAAGTCATTTAAACTGTGATTTAGCCACAAATTTATTTATATAAAAGCACATTTTATTGTTAAGGTAATAAAGTTAGCATAGTACAATAATTTCTTATTCTTCTTTTACTTTGTGTTTTTTAGTATTCTTGGCTAATGACGTAATATTTTTTGATGCGGCGTACCTACGACGGATAAGCGAGTGCTAAATATCTAGTTAAAAATGCACAAGTCGAATAATATCAAAGGCTGATAACAAATAATAACGATAAAATAATATATATACAAAAGTTGCCAATAACAAATAATAACAGTAAACAAATTGATAAATAACACGGGCTCCGAACCTGTAATCCGTGGAAAAGAACCATCTTTCAAAAAAAGAAAAAAAAAGAAAAAAAAAATTTGGTTTTGGGGGTACTCCAGGCATAGGGATGGATAGCAAGACAAGACCAAACTGAACCAAATTCACAACGTCTATGGCGGAGGTATTGTATTTAACCCGAGGTTCAATGAAGACAAGAGTAAAAAAAAAAAAAATGGTTACCGAGATCTTTCAGAAACGGCAATAGCTCAAGGGCTGCACTGCTAACCTCAATCATTGTTCCACTTGTATTTGAGTAAGATTTCTACTCTTGTATTTCTTTGTATACTCGCTCCAAAAACTAAGCATTTTGAGACTAACGACGATATATATTGGGAAAGGAGTTTTGTTTCGGCCAACATTC
>NC_090750.1:83064680-83069680 GCF_036898095.1 Palaemon carinicauda
AACAGGGAAATAAACTACAAGAGAATAATAAACAATGAAAATAAAATATTTCAAGAACAGTAACAGCATTAAATTAGATCCTTCACATATAAACTATAAAAAATTCCCCCCCCCCCAAAAAAAAAACAAGAGGGAAATAAATAAGATAGAACAGCATGCCCAAGTGTACCACCAAGCAAGAGAACTCTCATGAAATCATTATAACTACATATGTATACCAGGGGTTTTCCTAGAAGTTCGTAGAAGGTATTCCAAGGGTTACTTCAATACTAATTTCAGTTTCATTTCTTACGGGCTAGTATTATCATGTCGGTAATCGATATTCACAACAGATATATTACCGATTTAAAAAATTAAAAATAAAGTTTTAATTATCTTTATCTCAAAATGGTATATTTCTATGGCCATTCTATGAGAAGTTTCTTAGAAGACATGGGTTGATAGTCAGACATCTCAAGAGAGTACTATGTTAATTTAAGGATTCCATGGTATAGAAAAATATGTTGAAAACCCATGACCTAAAAGATATAAATGTCTTGAAGGACGATTGAGGAAAGATTGAAGAACAAAAAGATATGAATTAAATATTTTAGTACATCAAATATGCATACGACGTATATTGATGAGTTATTGTTGAACAGAGAGCTGCAAAACATTATTGTAGTTTGCTGGCATCAAATCAAAGATTTATTTCTCTTTTTCTTATGAAAGGTATTGAAGGAATTTGTTATTTTCATCTTTAATGCAAAACAGTATCTTAGCTTTCTCATACGAGTGTAAAGTAAAAAGATATACTTTCACATTTGAAATATAAATGACAATTCATAATTATTTAAAATAATATTATTAATAATAATAATAATAATAATAATATTGATATTCATAATAACAATGATAATAATAATTACAATAATAATAATAATAATAAAAATAAAATAATATAATAATAATAATAATTAATAATAATAATAACAACAACAATAATTAAAAAAAATAAAAAAGTGAGAAAAAACTCTCATATTCGCATTGCCATGATTTTGCAGACGTCAGTTTATAAAACCACTCTTCAAGATATCAAAAGATGGCAATTTTTACGTATCAAAATACACATAAGGGAAGCTGCGAGGTTCGAAACTTTCTTCCAAGATAAAATATAAGGTTTCAGAATACAAAAACATATACTCAATCTTTTTTAATGAGGCGCATTTGCACTGAAACGCAGCGGTGCCCTTTAAGCTCGGAAAAGTTTCCTGCTCTCTGATTGGTTAGAATTATCTTGTCCAACCATTAGCGATCAGGAAACTTTTCCGAGCTAAAAGGGCACCCCTGCGAGTCGGTGCAAATCTGCCTCATTAAAAAGAATTGACTATAGCGACTGTATTCTTTGATCAAAATAATATGAGCAATATCAAGTTTCCACCAGGATTTTCCTCTTAATAAATTACTATTTAAAAAAAAAAACATTGAAAAAACAATTTCAAAATAAGTTTTCGTACTTCAAAATAAGATCAATGGCGGACTGTACACACCCATAAATATATTAAAAAAGAGCAACGCAATAAGTAAAGCGGCCACACCTGACAACAGAGAGAGAGAGAGAGAGAGAGAGAGAGAGAGAGAGGAGAGAGAGAGAGATCATGCGCAGGTATTTTCAGGTGACAAGGAATTTTTCCTTCAGTGAATAGATGTGAGCGTAACCGGAAATGCACACACACACGTACATATACACACATACATACACACACAAACACACATACACACACACTATATATATATATATATATATATATATATATATATACAGTGTGTGTGTGTATTTATGTATATATACGTATGAATACATATATATGTATACATCCAGTATATATACACACACACACACACACACACACACACTATATATATATATATATATATATATATATATATATATATATATATATATACATATATATATGTGTGTGCGTGCGTGTGCATGTATGTATGTTGGTGAGTGCACGACACAATGTTGTTACTAATGTATGAACTAAGACACAATTTACAATAATAAATACACACCAACCACTTTTAGAGAGAGAGAGAGAGAGAGAGAGAGAGAGAGAGAGAGAGAGAGAGAGAGAGAGAGAGAGAGAGAGAGAGTAATTGTCACAAATTTCGCAGGAATTAACCTAATAGGACGAGAAGTTAGCGCGATGACCTATTTCCAAACCAGGCGTGACCCGACCCGAAAGCTGAATGTTTGGGTCCGATTAACCGAGTTATTTAGGCGACTCCATTCCCTTTAAAAGAAGAATTATCTTAAAATATTTTATTTTAAGTTTTCATTACTTTTTATATCGTTTATTTATTTCCTTATTTCCTTTCCTCACTGGGCTATTTTCCCCTGTTGGAGCCCTTGGGCTTATAGCATCTTGCTTTTCCAACTAGGGTTGTAGCTTAGCTAGTAATATTAATAATCCGGGTAAGAAAGACACATTTAGATGACATCTACAGTGCCATACAAAAAGGAAACAAATATTTTGGAAGTACTTGCATAATTAAGCTTCCATATACCATAACAATATCTCATATTATACAATTTTCTAACTACATATATGCATACATAAATACATTTGTAGATATATCAACAACAAATGCAGCCGTTTCTAGTCCACTGAAGAGCAAATACCTCAAACATGTCTTTATTCATACATGAGCCTTGGCCAGTTTTCATCACCATGCTGGCCATGGCAGATTGGAGATGGGCGGAAAATTTTGTCTGATCGCTGACAGCAAACCAACCTAGTATGGGTGGGTGGTCCTGACAAGTACAGATTTGCTGATCATGGCGATATGCAAACCTTTCACCACATCAAGTTATCCTCACTCACAGTTTTCAATATATGTGTATATATATATATATATATATATATATATACAGTAAACCCCCTCCAATAGGTGTTCAGCTTACCTATCTAGTTTCTCAGAGTGAGATTGCTTTTAAGGCACTGGGTTTCCTAGATTCTAGCAGGTACTATACTGGTAACCATTTACGCCAAGACGGACTAGTTCGCTAAAGCTTGGAATAAACCGTGGTCTTAGAAATGGCCTGAGTAATGACCCACTAAGCAATGTTGCCCAATAACCCAAACAATGCTCACGGGGGCATTAGGTCTGTTTCAATGGATATAACTCTGGTTCTTGATGCATGTATGTGCATATTATATACAGTATATATACTATATATATATATATATATATATATATATATACATACATATATATATATATATATATTAATATATATATATATATATATATATATATATATATATGTGTGTGTGTGTGTGTGTGTGTGTATAAGTCTGAAAATTCACTTTAACAGGAATGAAAAATAAAAAAATTTCATGAAATACTAAAAAATAAATGAGCTGATATGATTCTATCGATGTAACAATACGCTGCAGATAATTGAGAAGGCATTGGAAAAATAGAGCACATCAAGCCAATGAATTCCTCGAATAGTTAAAAGGAATAGAGCAGACGAGAGTATCTTAAAAATTATATACGGGGAAGGAGTTCTTTGTTAAAAAGGGGCAAAAGAATAATAGTAATAAGACCAAAAGAAGAAATAAAGATAAGCTATAAAAGCGAAGAACATAAGAAAGGCGAATCCTCACAATTAGAACAGCAGGTAAAAATGCTAGATATCTCAGAAAGGTCTTGGAAAAATCAAATAAAAACAAGAATCTTTATGAGATTGGAGCGCTTCTCTTAATTAAAGAGAGAGAGAGAGGAACTGAGGGGAAAATGAAGATGAGTCCTAATTAGCAGATGAGAGAAAGATATTTTAAAAAAAGTCCAGTTGCAAGAAATAAAAAAGGGGTTAATCTGATTAAAACTTGAAATTATGTCTTGTTTAATGAAGATGCTAAATTTTCTCTGGGTGATCTAGGAAAGTAGGATCTCGATAGAAATAAGAGAAAAATGGATTAACGATGAGAACGAGGCACCAGGATCAGCAAAAGATTTTTAAGAAGATTTGAAAAAAAAAAAAATTCTAATGCCAGAAATGCATCGATTAACACTTATGAAATAAGATTTTTTTCTTTTTCTCTCTCTCTTCTTTTTTTTTTTTTTTTTTTTGCACTGCAGTTCAGAACAAACCACTGCAAATAAGAACATTTTACCTATATACAGAACAAGTCTGTAGGACTGCAATAACTGTTTTTTGCTCATTTAACTAACATAGTTTTCATATCATTTCATGAATTACTAATATCAAGTCCCCTTGTTATTTTGCAAGCTGACAGCACCTATAGCCAATTCATTTTAGTGAGGCAGATTTGCACAGACTCGCAGGGGTGCCCTTTTAGCTCGGAGAAGTTTCCTGATCGCTGATTGGTTGGACAAGAATAATCTAACCAATCAGCGATCAGGAAACTTTTCCGAGCTAAAAGGGCACCGCTGAGAGTCAGTGCTTAAATAAAGTAAGTATAATATAGTATAGTATAGTATAGGCTGAAACAAAATGGGCTGAATTGGGCTGGGTTAGGTTTTTTGGGCTTTTTATTTTCTCCCAAAATATTTTCTTTTTTCATAATGTTCTTTTCTTCATTCAAATTAAAAAGCAATATTTTCCAATTGCCTATTTATTATTCAATTTAATCTACAAACCTAACACCAACTTGCCTGCTTTATTTCAACCCACATTTCTGATACATGGTGTTTCACACTGTGTTGTTAAACACTTGAATAAAATACGCAAGGCACTGAACCGGAGCGATGTTCTTTTATAAATCACTGAAATCACCATTCTGATTATATAATTATCTTATAAGACTCCAAGTTGTTATTACTATTAGTATTACTACAGTTGCGGCATAGATTCCAGGCGAATTAAGCCCCACCCCCTGATGACGTCATAACCAATCATGTTGTCTCCCGCGTTAACAGCGGTCACACCACATCCCCTTAAATGAAATTTCAAATTAGTGAAGAACAAATAAGAAATATGAAAT
>NC_090750.1:83074680-83082180 GCF_036898095.1 Palaemon carinicauda
AAAACTATGAACTCAACAATTTGACCCATTGATGACAACCCTAAAAAGGGGAAGGCTAAAAACTACGGAACTATAAAACGTAAACTAGAAAACGCTATAGTTAACATAAAAAGAACGAAAAAAAAAAAAAAGATTTATTGCAAATTTACATCCATAGAAGTTTATAAAATCTAATTTCTATAATATAGTTAATGACCATTAATATTAATCTGGTGTTTGGAAATTTACATGATATATACACACACCCCATTACCCAGAACAAGCTGTTCTCCTCAGGCAATTTGTACCTGGATGGTCATTAGCTAATCACCTATGAAATAAGCCTAATTTCGGTTGATGGTGCTAACTTACATACATATATACATACATAGATATGCATTATGCATACACATATATACAATTTTATATGTATGTATATATATACATATATATATATATATAAATATCAGTCTATATATATGTATGTGTATATATATACATATATTAATATATATACTGTATATATATATATATATATATATATATATATATATATATAATATATATATATATATATATATATATATATATATATATATACATATATATACATATATATGCTACATAAATATCAGTCTATATATATATATATATATATATATATATATATATTATATATATATATATATATGCTATATAAATATCAGTGTCTCTCTCTCTCTCTCTCTCTCTCTCTCTCTCTCTCTCTCTCTCTCTCTCTCTCTCTCTCTCTCTGTATATATATATATATATATATATATATATATATATATATATATAAATATATGTACACAAACATACATACAGACACACAGTATATATACCGGAAACTGAGAGTATTTATAACACACAAATAGCACGAACCCCTTATCTTTTCCATACAAATATCCCTATAGTAAACTCTGCCTGTCTATCTGCAAAACATAATAACAAGAGGGAAAGGGATGATGTCTACTTTGAAGTTGAATGAGATACGTCCTTTCGTTTCTCTTCAGGTAAACAGACAATAATTACTTTTCAGGAGGACAACAGGTATTCACAAATATCACAATATGTCCTTTGTTATGGAAATGAAGATATTAAAGTCTAAAGATTCTATATATGTATTGTTGAATTGTGAAATTGACCACTGTTCAGGTAAGTCAGTATCTTATATTTGCTCTATATCAAGGGATCTTGATTATAACGTAACTAATTTCTTTATATACTTGACATATTTAACTAAAAAAAAAAAAAAAAAAAAATACGAAGAGTTTCAATAATTGGGAACAATATAAAAAGTCCAATTTTACAGATTCCGTGACGCCAAACATATCAATACTCGTACTAATAGTAAATAGTTACGAATGATAACCTGTATTACACATGAAGTCCTAGAGCCAAGGATGTTGCCAGCTCCTTAATGAAGAGCCAAGAACATCCTGATCTTATTCTTCTTCCCCACCGTTATCCCTACATTAAGGGATCGGTTGCCTGATGCACCCTCTCCAGTTTAAAGGTTTAAAAGCCGCTCATGAATGGCAGAGGCAAGGGAGAGTGACATTGCCCTAGAGACTGACCATATATACATATGATCAGCGCCCAAGCCCCCTCTCTACCCAAACTAAGACCAAGGAGGGCCAGGCAATGGCTGCTGATGACTCAGCAGATAGATCTATAGGCTCCCCCCCCCCATCCTTAGTTCCCAAGGATGGTGAGATTGCAGAGATCAAAGAAACTAACAAGTTTGAGTGGGACTCGAACCCCAGTCTGGCGTTCGGCAGTCAGGGACGTTACCACATCGGCCACCACGATCAAAGGCATCCTCTTCCACCAAACCTCTTCTCTCCATATCATCCTTCACCTTACCTGGCCATCTAATTCTATGCCTCCCTCTTGATCTTCTCCCCTTAACAGGTTCCTCCCAAGCCCTTCTCACTCCCTCCCCACCATCCATCTTTAACATGTGCACACACCATCTCAGTCATGACACTTTTATCATCTCAGAACATCCTGATGTATATATATACAACCTCTTGCTAAAACTATAAATACTCCAACTTGCAAAACCCCAATTTAAGGAACGAGTTACTGAAAAGTGATGAAAGGGTTTATGCATCCCTAGGATTAGCAAAGCTGTACTAGTCAGGGACATACTAGATTGGTTTGCTATGAGCAATAAGGCTAAAGTTTCCCACCATCACCAATCCACAGTTAGCCAGCCTGGTGATAAAAACTGTCCGAACACCAGACATGAAAAAGGACAAGTCTTGGGTCTTTGTCCTACAGTGGACTAGAAATAACTGCATTTGTTGTATTTAGAAAATAAAGGTGGTTAACACACTCACATATCTGAATAAGATTTTATCACCTGTTAGTGACGGCTATCTTTCCTTTTATGATAAAAATAACATTATATATGACTTCAGATAACCTACACTAAATAATGATAAAAATCATTCTGAATCAACGTATTCGCCTAGCACTCGCACGGCAACAGATCGATCCCCGCCCAGGACCAAGAGTTTAAGCTGTTAACCGGTGAGGCCAATGCTGTGGTTAGACACCACATAAGGGGGGTTGGGCTGGCCCGGCTGACGTTCTGGTGAGCACCTATTCTGATATAACTGGAACTGAAACCAGACACCTTTAATCTTCAACTTTTGGCCACCCCTTTCTCAAAAAAAAAAAAAAAAAAAAAAAAAAAAAAAAAAAAAAAAAAAAAAAAAAAAAAAAAAAAACTTTAAAATGGCTGACACTAGTATTCAATTAATTTATATACCTGAAAAAATTAACATGAAATAAAGCGCATGTGGGTATAAATGACTGTATTTTGTGACCATCATAAATTCTCTACACTATTAATAAACGTCATGCAGTGAAAACTAAAACGTTTGGTGGAATTTTTTGTCTGCTTCATGTTTAATGAATATGCATATTTTTCGCATTATTACTGATAAATGTCTAGTTAATTTTTGCAAAGCATACATATACATATGCCGTAAATGGTGTATATATCAACATGAACAGATTTAGGCAAATAATTATATGTTAGTTATATGTTTATGAACCGCTAGGACAGCTATATAGACAACTAAATCAACATTCAACTTGAATCTTGAAAGCTATTTTGGAATCTAATTTTTTTTTCAGATTTTACTTCCTTTTGCACTTTGTTGAAAGCAACTTTTAAAAATCGTTATTTTGACTTCCTTTTTACACTTTACTAGAAGATAAAGTTTTAAAAATCGTTAAAGTTCACTCATGATCTTATTAATTTTGCTTCCTTTTTACACTTTATTAAAAGATGAACTTTTTAAAATCGTTAAAGTTCACTTCTGATCTTATTAATTTTGCTTCCTTTTTACACTTTATTAAAAGTTGAACTTTTAAAAAGTCGTTAAAGTTCACTTCTGATCACAATAATTTTGCTTTTCCATTTTACACTATATTAAAAGATGAACTTTTTAAAATCATTAAAGTTCACTTCTGATCTTATTAATTTTGCTTCCTTTTTACACTTTATTAAAAGATGAACTTTTTAAAATCGTTAAAGTTCACTTCTGATCTTATTAATTTTGCTTCCTTTTTACACTACATTAAAAGATGAAATTTTTAAAATGGTTAATGTTCACATTTGATCCAAATATCTATAACCACAAAAAACGAAATATATCCAAAGCAAGACTGATTACCGAATCGGCAGAAGAGGAAGGCTGTAATGTAGGTCACCATCCTAACCTAACTTACCCTTGCATAATGTATTGGTACAGAGCTTCATTATGAAGCAATGAGAGAGGGCTTACACCGCCCCCCTAATCACCTTCATCTTTGCTTATTTCCATGTTTCCTTTCCTCACTAAGCTATTTTTCCATGTTGGAGCCTTTGGGTTATAGCATCCTGCTTATCCAACTAGATTTGTAGCTTAGCTTGTAGTAATTATAATAATAATAATAATAATAATAATAATAATAATAATATGCATCTGGAATAGAAAAGGCCAAGATAAAAGTGTTTACTGAAGGTAGACGAACATTATACATAATAGGATGATATCCTATAAACGCTTGTACCGAACGTGTTTCATACAAGCTCATATACTAAAGTTATTGTGTTTTTATCTCTCGCTCTCTTCTGTACTGATAATATAAAAACCTGTTTAAACATAAGCTTGCAATCGCATGTTCCGTATTCTTTTTCTATTATCAGTACAGGAGATAGCGAGATATAAAAAAACAATAGCAGTACAGTGTATGAACGTGTATTAAACACGCGCGGTACAAGCTATACAGGAACGAGTCAATACTAAATATAAATCTAAATGAAATCAGGAATATTTATAGAAATACCAAAATTCGTATATCTACGGTTTACAGAATTTCATACATTCTTCTCTTTGCTATTCCCAACATATCTAAAGTCAAACTTTTTCCTATTCTGAAAGATAGGAAACAAAAAATTACCCATTTCAGTGTTAAACAGCCTTGAAGGATACGGAAAAACTAATTACAATGTAGCATACATTGGCTTGAATGCATTACTTTATGTCCTTTACTCATCATGAATACGGGGTACGTATAAAGCAAAATTATATCAACTTCTTTTTTATCTAAATGCAATGGGACTATAACTTTAAAGTTACTGATGTAGGCGGTGCGCATAACAGCAATGCAATATTATGGTCCACAAAAAATCATAAACACGCTTTGAAACAAGTAGAGCATTATCGCAAGGTATATTTTATTGGTTTCAATAATTAAAATGTTAAATGATAAAGGCTAACACTAATTCATGGTTGTTAAATCTTCAAAGGTAATTGAAATATTTAATCATTCACCAGTGACTGACGTTCTGCCAAAATACTGGGCCCAATGTTAATAATGGACATTGTCAGCCTGCCTATGTTTATATAACTAATTCAAAACATGTTCCCAGCTGGGATCATGTTCTGTGATTAACTTTTCCACGTATATCTTTCCCGGTATAAGTAATACAGTATACACACAAGCAAATATAATTATTATCTCACGTGCTATAAGAGCGTGGATACCTTAACGTAGTGAAAGGGTTTGAGTATCGCCATGATCAGCAAAGCTGTACTAGTCAGCCCCATACATACTAGGTTGGCTTGCAGTGAGCGATCAGATGAAAATCTCCCACCATCACCAATCCACACTGCCCAGCATGGTGATGGAAACGCACCAAATCCTAGACATGAATTGATATATCAGAGGACTTCGTCCTGCAGTAAACGAGAAACAGCTCCATTTGTTGTTGTGCAAGATTGGCCTTGCAGCGAACGATCAGACGAAACTCTCCCACCATCACCAATCCACACTGCCCAGCATGGTGATGAAAACTCGCCAAACCCTAGACATGCATTGATATATCCGAGGTCTTCGCCCTGCAGTAGACTAGAAACAGCTCCATTTGTTGTTGTGCAATACGACACGCAACATACTATCAACAATATTGAGTTACATGCACAAAACACGCACAGGTTTCGTGAGCTCGCATTTTTCTTCTTCCAACACATAAATCTGCACGAAATGGTCACGAAAAGGATCTTCTACTTACCATTTGTTATTTGCTCATCGTCGAACTTCCATATGTTCTAAATAACATATTTTTTTACTTCATACCTTTACTTTAATGTGACCGGTTGAAAACTAATCTTATCTCGTTAAATTTGATATCTGTAAAAGTAACTTGTATATATGGACGTGAATTTCTTCTTAAATAACTAAAACTCAAATATTAACAGTTAAGTACACGATGGCTTAAATACCGCTCATTCGTTAATCAGATAATTACCGGTCAATGTTTTAATCACCATAAACCTGTATTCTCTTATTTATAGTCACAATAACTTCGAATATATACTAGGGGAATAATTTCATACTAGTATACGAGACCCGTCAACAATAACGGCTTAATAATTGGATAGATATGTACATACACCCCTTTCACTAGGGTATGACTACCTCCTCTCTCCCTTCTTTCCCCGGAAAGAAATGTGTATATATATATATATATATATATATATATATATATATATATATATATATATATATATATATATATATACACACACACACATATATATATATATATATATATATATATATATATATATATACACACACACACATATATATATATATATACATATATATATAGTTAAGTTTTTAAAAACCTCAGGATCATATTTTTCCCTTTTTTCATTTACTAAAACTTCAAATTATTTGTCATCTTCAACAACTAAACAAATATTGGTCTTTATTTTAGGTCTATTAAAAAGGACAGAATTAGCATAAATTTAAAATATAGGTTAGTCATAGAGTTATCTAATATATTCCATTAATCTTGTTAATTCCATCACTATATGCATAGAAAACTAATTTCAGATCAGACAAAAATCCAATAGTTTTGCGACACGGAATAAAAACAGACATTCATTATTCTAAAGGAATCTCAGATTTTCTACAGCCGGAAGGACACCCAAACAAGCTATTTTGAAGCCCACGTTCTATAGCTCCCAAAAGGTAAAGTTAAATAAGTAACAAAAGATTCTTAATCTTGAACATAATTCTTGTCACTAACTACACTGTTAAAAATTTGTATAAAAAAACGGTAAATGTCTGGCAACATTTATTCCAGGAATCCTACCGTTTTAAAAAACGGATATATTGACGTAAAAGTGATATTATGACCACCAACCAGTAAAAGATAATAACAAAGTAACGTAAATTTACGGTCGCCTGGATTTTACTGAAGTACGGTTAAGAACAATATATTTTTTACGGTGACTTTCCGGTTAAAATCACGTTTTTTTTTCCCGAAGAGTGTACTTTCTATACTCGTATTAACTATTACTCTAGAGCAAACTTAAGTTTTGTACCATAGACACAAATACATTTTCTCAAAAAACATATCTTCTCCCATTATCTCAACGCAATGGTCTGCAGCCTCAAAGCCCACAAACTTAATGTCTCCTGAACTTCTAACTATTCCAACATCATTCCTGTCATACATAATTCATATGAGAAAGTTTTCAATATTCAGTGCAATTTCATCCCCAAAGATGACTTAGCACAGTTCCATAATACTCTAGTTTTATTACTTCCGCCAACGAAGTTGGAAGTAGGTTATATTTTATTATTATTATTATTATTATTATTATTATCATTACTAGCCAAGCTACAACCCCAGTTGGAAAAGCAAGATGCTATAAGCCCATGGGCTCCAATAGGGAAAAATAGCCCAGCGAGGAAAGGAAATAAGGAAATAAATAAATGATGAGAACAAGTTAACAATAAATCATTCTAAAACAGTAACAACGTCAACGTCAAAACAGATATGTCCTATATAAACTATTAACAACGTCAAAAACAGATGTCATATATAAACTATAAAAAAACTCATTTCAGCCTGGTCAACATAAAAACATTTGCTCCAAACTCCTGTGTGTGTGTGTTTGTTTGTTAGTGAATAGCTTCCTG
>NC_090750.1:83086978-83096978 GCF_036898095.1 Palaemon carinicauda
GATATATATTGGGAAAGGAGTTTTGTTTCGGCCATCATTCCCGAAAAATCACAGCGCGAACGAATCATTTCGAAATTATCGATCATAAATTGCATCGATAAATTTTGGAGCGATTGTACATCGAAGTCTTCTGTAGCCCCACCTTGGCTCTTAAGAGACTAACTTTACTGTACATCATATGCTAATGATTTTATATTAATATAATAAATTAAGCTTTTTTTATCCGAATTCCAGGCAAATTGTTTCATTCATAGTGATCCAGTTCTTGCCCTATAGCAAATATTTGGAAGCTTCCACCTCATTTTCTTTTCTATAACCTGGCAGTTCTAGGTAAGACGATCTTTAAATCAACCTACCACATTTTCAATATTGACTCATTATCTTCAATACTCAATCATTATCTCTCTTTAGAAGGGGCGTTGCTATCTTTTAAACATTTTAAAATCATTGTTACCCTAGAATGCCTACTCTTCAAGTTTGGTTGAAAAGGATTCAGCGACCCTCAAGAATTCTTACAAGTATAAAACACCCACCCACACACACACACACACAGATATATATATATATATATATATGCATGCATGCAGCATGTATACAAACTGACATGAGACGGAAGATGGCAAAGCTCAATAAAAAAGCTCAATTGTTATCAGCTCATGCGAGCTAATTAAAAAAAAAAAAATAAACTTGAAATACTCGAAGGATTACCATTGGGACTTATTTCATAATGTTCTTATTTAATGTTACAGCATTGGGAGAAGAGAAGAGAAGAGAAGAGAAGAGAAAAGGAAATCGGAATATATAGCACACATCTTTAGTCTCGAATTACGTAATTACGCAACAATTATTGTAAATTAGTGTAACTCATCTCGTAATTATGAATCACCCATATACAGTAACTATAAGGAGAAGGGGAATAACATATAATTTTATGCCGAATGTTTTGATGAAAAATCGGTTAAAAGGTGTAAAATATAATTAAAAAAAAAAAATTATCAACTATCCACACAGGTATCTGCATATATATATATATATATATATATATATGCAGAAGAACCACAGGGAAAATGAAAATACAGAATATACACTTGAGTCCTGACTAGTTTCGTGATACTTCCTCTGAGGAAGTATCACGAAACTAGTCAGGACTCAAGTGTATATTCTGTATTTTCATTTTCCCTGTGGTTCTTCTGCATCTGAGCATCACGTTTTCCTGTGATTTTTACGCATATATATATATATATATATATACAGAGAGAGAGAGAGAGAGAGAGGAGAGAGAGAGAGAGATACATTATGTAAGATATACACGTTTAAGAGAAAGGTCATGGTTGAGCATCCAACTTATTCTCATGACATTTTCTTTATGGAGGTGACTTCCTTTCATTTTCCTGCAATATGCAGCATCTATCTTTCTTCTTATGCAAGAGCCATTTTTCATGAGAGAGAGAGAGAGAGAGAGAGAGAGAGAGAGAGAGAGATAATTAATATTGAAAGAAAATATTACAAAAAATCTAGTAAATATATGACATGAAAATAGATTCATTACACAGTACTGAAGATTCCATATAAATAAAATGACACTATCTTAAAAGTAATTTGAAAGGACAGATTTTTATAGTATATGCATAACAATTGATCGTAACAATGATACAGTAATCTTCTGATTACAAAATGTTAATCATCCATGCCTTACATCTCAAGATTTTCACGAATCATGGGGGATGTAATTGAACCTTAACAAAACTCAAATTGGGACTTTAAGTATGTCAAGGATAATGGTTCTTCAACATTCTGATCTTTGCATTGACAATTGTCTCTTTAATTATATACAACTCTAAAATTTCTTATGTGTGATTCCTGATAGAAAATTTACTTTTGAGAAACACATTCAGCATATTGATTTTTTTCCTTTCTTTTTTTTTTGGAACGAATCTATCCCGAGGAAATGTTTTAATTCTTTCATTCTACAATATTTAGGGCGTTGATTTCTTGTTTGGTCTTCACCTGATTATTCTAATCTTATTTTTTTTTTTGACAAAACCTTGCGGTCTATACCTTCTTCCAAATCTGGGCATTAATTTCTAGTTCTTTGTGAGTTTTGCATAAGATTTTTCATAATTTTAGCAATCAGTTGCAATCAGATCTTCCAGGACTATACCACCCGGTACGATGTATGGCGTACAATTTAATTGTTGAATAAGAAAACACATTATTATTACAAGCTAGGCTATAACCCTAGTTGGAAAAGCAAGATGCTATAAGCCCAAAGGGCTTCAACAGGGAAAAATAGCCAAGTGAGGAAAGGAAACACGGAAATAAACTACAAGAGAATAATAAACAATGAAAATAAAATATTTCAAGAACAGTAACAGCATTAAATTAGATCCTTCACATATAAACTATAAAAAATTCCCCCCCCCCCAAAAAAAAACAAGAGGGAAAGAAATAAGATAGAACAGTATGCCCAAGTGTACCCCCAAGCAAGAAAACTCTCATGAAATCATTATAACTACATATGTATACCAGGGATTTTCCTGGAAGTTCGTAGAAGGTATTCCAAGGCTTACTTTAAATAGTGATTTAAGTTTCATTTCTTTGCAGTCTAGTATTATCATGTATGTAATTATATTCACAACAGGTATATTACAGATTTAAAAAACAAAAATAAAGTTTTATCTTTATCTCGAAATGTTATATTTTCTATGGCCATTCTATGAGAAGTTTCTTAGAAGACATGGGTTGATAGTCTGATATCTCAGGAGAGTACTATGTTAATTTAAGGATTCCATGATTTAGAAAAATATGTAGAAAACCTATTACCTAAGAGATATAAATGTCTTGAGGGACGATTGAGGAAAGACCGAAGAACAAAAAGATATAAATTAAATATTTTAGTACAGTATTCACCTCAAATATACATACGACGTATATTGATGAGTTATTGTTGAACAGAGAGCTGGAAAACATTATTGTAGTTTGCTGGCATCAAATCAAATATTTATTTCTCTTTTTCTTATGAAAGGTATTGAAGGAATTTGTTATTTTCATCTTTAATGCAAAACAGTATCTTAGCTTTCTCATAGGAGTGTATATTAAGAAGATATGCTTTCACATTTGAAATATAAATGACAATTTATAATTATTCAAAATAATAACAATAATAATAATAATAATAATAATAATAATAATAATAATAATATTAATAATATTGATATTCATAATAATAATAATAATAATAATAATAATAATAATAATAATAATAATAATAACAATAACAATAATAATAATAATAATAATAATAACAATAATAATAATAATAACAATAATAATAATAATAATAATAATAATAACAATAATAAAGAAGACAAAAAAAAAAAGTGAGAAGAAACTCTCATATTCGCATTGCCATGATTTTGCAGACGTCAGTTTACAAAATCAAACCACTCTTCAAGAAATCAAAAGATGGCAATTTTTACGTATCAAAATACACATAAGAGAAGCTGCGAGGTTCGAAACTCAATTTTTTAATGAGGCGCATTTGCACTGGATCGCAGCGGTGCCCTTTTAGCTCGGAAAAGTTTCCTGCTCTCTGATTGGTTAGAATTATCTTGTCCAACCAATCAGCGATCAGGAAACTTTTCCGAGCTAAAAGGGCACCCCTGCGAGTGCAAATCTGCCTCATTAAAAAGAATTGACTATAGCAACCGTATTATTTGATTAAAATAATATGCGCAATATCAGGTTTATCAAAACAAGTTTCCACATTGAAAAAACAATTTCAAAATAAGTTTTTGTACTTCAAAATAAGATCAATGGCGGACTGTACACACCCATAAATATATTAAAAAAGAGCAACGCACAAAGTAAAGCGGCCACACCTGACAACAGGAGAGAGAGAGAGAGAGAGAGAGAGAGAGAGAGAGATCATGCGCAGGTATTTTCAGGTGACAAGGAATTTTTCCTTCAGTGAATAGATGTGAGCGTAACCGGAAATGCACACACACTTGTATATATACATACATACATACATACACACACACTATATATATATATACACATATGAATACATATATATGTATACATACAGTATATATACACAAACACACATATATATATGTGTGTGTACGTGTGTATGTATGTATCTTGGTGAGTGCATGTCACAATGTTCTTACAAATGTATGAAATAAAAGACGCAATTTTCAATAAAAAATACACGCCCACCACTTTTAAGAGAGAGAGAGAGAGAGAGAGAGAGAGAGAGAGAGGAGAGAGAGAGAGAGAGAAAGATGAGAGAGAGAGAGAGAGAGTAATTGTCACAAATTTCGCAGGAATTAAGCTAATAGGACGAGAAGTTAGCGCGATGACCTATTTCCAAACCAGGCGTGACCCGACCCGAAAGCTGAATGTTTGGGTCCGATTAACCGAGTTATTTAGGAGACTCCATTCCCTTTAAAAGAAGAATTATCTTAAAATATTTTATTTTAAGTTTTCATTACTTTTTATATCGTTTATTTATTTCCTTATTTCCTTTCCTCACTGGGCTATTTTCCCCTGTTGGAGCCCTTGGGCTTATAGCATCTTGCTTTTCCAACTAGGGTTGTAGCTTAGCTAGTAATATTAATAATCCGGGTAAGAAAGACACATTTAGATGACATCTACAGTGCCATACAAAAAGGAAACAAATATTTTGGAAGTACTTGCATAATTAAGCTTCCATATACCATAACAATATCTCATATTATACAATTTTCTAACTACATATATGCATACATAAATACATTTGTAGATATATCAACAACAAATGCAGCCATTTCTAGTCTACTGCAGGGCAAATACCTCAAACATGTCTTTTCATGCATGGGGGCTTAGCCAGTTTTCATCACCATGCGGGCCACTGCGTATTACTGATGGTGGGAGACTTTTGTCTGATAGCTCATTGCAAACCAACGTAGTATGGGTGGCCCTTACAAGTACAGCTTTACTGATCAAGGCGATACGCAAACCTTTTCACCACAATAAGTTATCCTCACTCACAGTAATTAATATTATATATATATATATATATTATGTATACACATATACATATATATATACACACACACATATATATACATATTATATATATATATAGTATATATACAGTAAACCCCTCCGATAGGTGTTCAGCTTACCTATCTAGTTTCTCAGAGTGAGGTTGCTTTTATGGCACTGGTTTTCCTAGATTCTAGCAGGTACTATACTAGTATCCATTTACGCCAAGGCGGACAAGTTCGCGAAAGCTTGGAATAGAGCGTGGTCTTAGAAATGGCCCGAGTAGTCACCCACTTAGCAATGTTGCCCAGTAACCCACACACTACTCACAGGGGTATTAAGTCTGTGTTTTAATGGATCCTGTCAAACTTGAGAAGAGATATATCACTGGTTCTTGATCCAGAAGTGTCTGACACCAGCAACTGATCATTATGTGTGTATATTATGTGTGTGTGTATATATATATATATATATTATATATATATATATATATGTATATATATATGTATATATATATATGTATGTATATATATATATATTTATAAATATATATATATATATATATATATATTAATATATATATATATATATATATAAAGACAGGGTCTTTAAAAGTCTGGAAATTCACTCGAGCAGGAATGAAAAATGAAAAAATTTCATGAAATACCTAAAGAAAATGAGATGAAATGATTCTATAGATGTAAAAAATACGCTGCAAATAATTGAGAAGGCATTGGAAAAATAGGGCAAATCAAGCCGACGAATTATTCGAATAGTTAAAAGGAATAGAGCAGACGAGAGTATCTTTTAAAAATTATATACGGGGAAGTAGTTCTTTGTTCAAAAGAGGCGCAAAGAATAATAGTAAAAGGAACAAAAGAAGAAATAAAGATAAGCTATAAAAGCGAAGAACATAAGAAAGGCGAATCCTCACAATTAGAACAGCAGGTAAAAACGCTAGATATCTCAGAAAGGTCTTGGAAAAATCAAATAAAAACAAGAATCTTTATGAGATTGGAGCGCTTCTCTTAATTAAAGAGAGAGGAACTGAGGGGAAAATGAAGATGAGTCCTAATTAGCAGATGAGAGAAAGATATTCTTAAAAAAAAGTCCAGTTGCAAGAAATAAAAAAGGGGTTAATCTGATTAAAACTTGAAATTATGTCTTGTTTAATGAAGATGCTAAATTTTCTCTGGGTGATCTAGGAAAGTAGGATCTTGATAGAAATAAGAGAAAAATAAATTAACGATGAGAACGAGGCACCAGGATCAGCAAAAGATTTTTTAACATTTTGTTAATTTTAAAGAAAAATTCTAATGCCAGAACTGCATCGATTAACAAACTTATAAAATAAGATTTCTTTTCCGTACAGCACTTGAGAATGAATCACTGCAAATAAGAATATATTTCCTATACAGAACAAGTAAGTAGGACTGCAATAACTCTGGTTTTTGCTCATTTAACTAACATAGTTCCCAAATCATTTCAATAATTATTAATATCACGTCCCATTGTTATTATGCAAGCTGACAGTACCTAGAAATTTCGTTGGATGTCTCATGAATGTGCATTTTGGAAGGAGTTTGATATATTTGTTGTTAATAAAATTATTGAGCTACAGTATAATTTTATTGCAAATTTAATTTTTCCAAGAACTTTATGAATGGTCAATAAGGTAGTGACACAGTGCTTAAGTAAAGTACGCAGAAACAAAATGGGTTAAATTAGGCTGGGTTAAGTTTCATGGGCTTTTTATTTTCTCCCCAAATAGTTTTTTCATAATGTTCCTTGCTTTATCTAAAGTAAAAAGCAATATTCTCCAATTGCCTATTAGCTGGGGTAGGTTTTATGGGCTTTTTATTTTCTCCCCAAATAGTTTTTTTTTTTCATAATGTTCTTTGTTTTATTCAAATTAAAAAGCAATATTTTCCAGTTGCCTAATTATTATTCAATTTAATTTACAAACCAAACACCAACTTGCCTGCTTTATTTCAACCCACATTTCTGATACATGGTGTTTCACAATGTATTGTTAAACACTTAATAAATAAAATATACAAGGTACTGAACCGGCGTAATGTTCTTTTAAATCACTGAAATCACCCTTCTGATTATAAAATTATTCTGGTAAATCTCCAAGCTCTTATTGCTATTATTATTACTGTAGTTGCCGCATAGATTCCGGGCGAATTAAGCCCCACCCCCTGATGACGTCATAGCCAATCATGTTATCTCCCGCGTTACCGGCGGTCATAACATATCCCTTAAATGAAATTTCAAATTAGGGAAGAACAAATAAGAAATATGAAATTTCTCAAGATCAGTAACAATGTTAAAATATAACATTCGTATATAAAGTAAGTAACTAAACTTATGTCAGCTGGTTCAACAAAATAATTTACAAAAAAAAAGTTTGAATTTCCGAAGTTCTACCGATTTAAAAAAAATTTTTATATCTAATTCGTATAATTTATTAACAATTCTAGAAATAAATCAAATATAATGAATAACACTACGCAAAACACAGGATTACAAGAACAGTGAATATTGAAAGATGAACACAGGAGATAAAATGCAATAATTCTGTAATCCTTTAGAGAGAGAGAGAGAGAGAGAGAGAGAGAGAGAGAGAGAGAGAGAGAGAGAGAATCATATATAAAATCTCTTGAAAATAAACTAAAATTAACATTCACCTATGAATAATTAAAAATGAAAGTTCATAAAAGTGTTCTTGTCACCTTTAGGCTTTTTGAAAATTCAAGGCAGGGAGATAATCAATTACTTTAAGTACTTTATTACTTGAATTACATATCAAAACTAGAAGAGTTAGTCTTCGCCTCCCATCCTCCCAGGGAAAGGAATATTGATTTAGGGGAAGTGGACCTCTACCTCCCGGGAGCAGAGAGACGTATTTACGATGTACCGACTGCTCCGTTTTCTCTAATGCGATTCTCCCTAGCGATGTCGCATGCCAGCCATCGCTTTTATCCCATACTATGGTAAACATTAGTGTCATCAGTATTTATTGCATTTATCGAATTATTTAAAGTATATTGAGTATAAAAATAACTACAATACATGTATACATAATAATTATTGCTACTAAATAATTATTTTAAGTCTCAAAAACGTTTTTTTTCTGTTTAGAGAATCATGCAAGAGAAATTGTCATAAGCAATGTTCAATCGATCCACAGAAAACGGCGCCCTATGGGGAAAACGAAGCTATCTCCACGGCAATAGAAAATGAGTAAACCGAAGCTCTATCCGATTTGACAAAATGCTAACCTAAGGCATCGCATTACATTTTAAAAGCTTCCTTCTCTCGAAATAATAAAAATGGATGCGTACGTCTTTTTTTTTCTTTTTTTAAAAACAACATCTAACGGAATAGAAAATCCGATGCATCGCGAACCATTCTATAGACGAGGAAGTAAAAATTAAACATTGAGACATAGGCCTACGTGCATATATTTGGACTAGATTTAATCCTTACTTAAAAAAAGAAAGATTTTTAATACATCTTATTCTAAGTTACTTATAATAAGAAAAGGTTTCGTAGTCTTTCATAGCTTGCCTGAAGGTACACTCAGGCACACCATTCTGTCTTATTCCTCTCCCCCTTCTTTTATTTAAAAGTTTTTATAGATTATATATGAAAGAGCTATTTTGATGGGGCTACCGTTCTTAAAATGTTTTATTTTATTTGTCCATTACTTCCCTTGCAGTTTATTTATTTCCTTTCCTCACTGGGCTATTTTCCCTGTTGGAGACCTGGGGCTTATAGCATCTTGTTTTGCCAACTATGGCTGTAGCCTAGCTAATAATAATAATAATAATAATAATAATAATAATAATAATAATAATAATAATAATAATAATAATAATAATAATACAAAAGTCCCTATATCCACTGCCTGTATCAATGCTGACCTGTTTAAGAATTACTTGCTTCTCACAGTAATGAATTAAGTCGTAGTCATGACTTGTCTGGCATTACCACAGATACTGTATTATTGTTATTATTATTATTACTATCCAAGCTACAACCCTAGTTGGAAAAGCAAGATGCTATAAGCCCAGGGGCTCCAACAGGGAAAAATAGCCCAGTGAGGAAAGGAAATAAGGAAATAAATAAATGAAGAGAACAAATTAACAATAAATCATTCTAAAACAAGTAACAACGTCAAAACAGACATGTCATATATAAACTATTAACAACATCAAAAACAAATATGTCATAAATAAACTATAAAAAGACTCATGTCCGCCTGGTCAACAAAAAAGCATTTGCTCCAACTTTGAACTTTTGAAGTTCTACTGATTCAACCACCAGATTAGGAAGATCATTCCACAACTTGGTAACAGCTGGAATAAAACTTCTAGAATACTGCGTAGTATTGAGTCTCGTGATGAAGAAGGCCTGGCTATTAGAATTAACTGCCTGCCTAGTATTACGAACAGGATAGAATTGTCCAGGGAGATCTGAATGTAAAGGATGGTCAGAGTTATTAAAAATCTTATGCAACATGCATAATGAACTAATTGAACGACGGTGCCAGAGATTAATATCTAGATCAGGAATAAGAAATTTAATAGACCGTAAGTTTCTGTCCAACAAATTAAGATGAGAATCAGCAGCTGAAGACCAGACAGGAGAACAATACTCAAAACAAGGTAGAATGAAAGAATTAAAACACTTCTTCAGAATAGATTGATCACCGAAAATCTTGAAAGACTTTCTCAATAAGCCTATTTTTTGTGCAATTGAAGAAGACACAGACCTTATATGTTTCTCAAAAGTAAATTTACTGTCGAGAATCACACCTAAAATTTTGAAAGAGTCATACATATTTAAAGAAACATTATCAATACTGAGATCCGGATGTTGAGGAGCCACCGTCCTTGACCTACTTACAATCATACTTTGAGTTTTGTTAGGATTCAACTTCATACCCCATAATTTG
>NC_090750.1:83101978-83114478 GCF_036898095.1 Palaemon carinicauda
ATACATATATATATATATATACATATATATATATATATATATATATATATATATATATATATATATATATATGCTACATAAATATCAGTCTCTCTCTCTCTCTCTCTCTCTCTCTCTCTCTCTCTCTCTCTCTCTCTCTCTCTCTCTCTCTCTCTATATATATATATATATATATATATATAAATATATGTACACAAACATACATACAGACACACGGTATATATACCAGAAACTGAGAGTATTTATAACACAAATATCACGAACCCCTTATCTTTTCCATACAAATATCCCTATAGTAAACTCTGCCTGTCTATCTGCAAAACATAATAACAAGAGGGAAAGGGATGATGTCTACTTTGAAGTTGAATGAGATACGTCCTTTCGTTTCTCTTCAGGTAAACAGACAATAATTACTTTTCAGGAGGACAACAGGTATTCACAAATATCACAATGTGTCCTTTGTTATGGAAATGAAGATATTAAAGTCTAAAGATTCTACATATGTATTGTTGAATTGTGAAATTGACCACTGTTCAGGTAAGTCAGTATCTTATGCTCGATCTATATCAAGGGATCTTGATTATAGCGTAACTAATTTCTTTATATACTTGACATATTTTATTAAAAAAAAAAAAAAAAAAAGAGAGAGAAGAAGAAGAAGAAGAAGAAGAAGAAGAAGAAGAAGAAGAAGAAGAAGAAGAAGAAGAAGAAGAAGACAATACAAAAAGTCAATTTTTTTTAGATTCAGTGACGCCAAAAATATCAATACTCGTACTAATAGCAATTAGTTACGAATGATAACCTGTATTACACATGAAGTCCTAGGGCCAAGGATGTTGCCAGCTCCTTAATGTAGAGCCAAGAACATCCTGATCTTATTCTTCTTCCCTACCGTTATCCCTACATTAAGGGATTGGTTGCCTGATGCACCCTCTCCAGTTTAAAGGTTTAAAGGCCGCTCATGAATGGCAGAGGCAAGGGAGAGTGACATTGCCCTAGAGACTCACCATATATACATATGATCAGCGCCCAAGCCTCCCTCTCTACCCAAGCTAAGACCAAGGAGGGCCAGGCAATGGCTGCTGATGACTCAGCAGATAAACCTATAGCCTCCCCCAAACCCCTATCCTTAGCTCCCAAGGATGGTGAGATTGCAGCGATCAAAGAAACTAACAAGTCTGAGCGGGACTCGAACCCCAGTCTGGCGTTCGCCAGTCAGGGACGTTACCACATCGGCCACCACGATCAAAGGCATCCTCTTCTCTCCATATCATCCTTCACCTTACCTGGCCATCTAATTCTCTCCCTCCCTCTAGATCTTTTACCCCTTAACAGGTTCCTCCCAAGCCCTTCTCACTCCCTCCCCACCATCCATCTTTAACATGTGCAAACCATTTCAGTCATGACACTCTCATCATCTCAGAACATCCTGATGTATATATATCCAACCTCTTGCTAAAACTATAAATACTCCAACTTGCAAAACCCCAATTTAAGGAACGAGTTACTGAAAAGTGACGAAAGGGTTTATGCATCCCTATGATTAGCAAAGCTGTACTAGTCAGGGACACACTAGATTGGTTAGCCAGCCCGGTGATAAAAGCAGTCCTAACTCCAGATATGAAGAAGGACATGTCTGAGGTCTTTGTCCTGCAGTGGACTAGAAACGGCTGCATTTGTTGTTGTATACAGAAAATAAAGGTGGTTAACACTCACATATCTGAATGTGATTTTATCACCTGTTAGTGACGGCTATCTTTCCCTTTATATGACTTCAGATAACCTACACCAAATAATGATAAAAATCGTTCTTTATCAACCTCCTTTCTAGTACAGTGGTAACGTGTTCGCCTAGCATTCGCAAGGCAACAGATCGATCCCCGCCCAGGACCAAGAGTTTAAGCTGCTTACTGGGGAGGCCAATGCTGTGGTTGGACACCACACGGGGGGGGGGGGGGGGGGTTTGGCTGACCCAGTTGACGTTCTGGTGATCATCTATTATGATAAAACTGGAACTGAAATCAGACACCTTTAATCTTTAAACCCCCCCCCAAAAAAAAAAATGAAACTTTAAAATGCTTGACACTAGTATTCAACTAATTTATATACCTAAAAAATAACAAACATAAAATAAAGCGCATGTGGGTATAAATGACTGTATTTTGTGACCATCATAAATTCTCTACACTATTAATAAACGTCATGCAGTGAAAACTGAAACGTTCGGTGCAATTTTTTGTCTGCTTCATGTTTAATGAATATGCATATTTTTCGCATTATTACTGATAAATGTCTCGTTAATTTTTGCAAAGCATACATACATACAAATGCCGTAAATAGTGTATATATCAATATACACAGGTTTAGGCAAATAATTATATGTTAGTTATATGTTTATGAACCGCCAAGTTAACTATATAGACAACTAAATCAACATTCAACTTAAATCTCAAAAATATTTTGGAATCTATTTTTTTTTTCAAATTTTACTTCCTTTTGCACTTTGTTGAAAGCAACTTTTAAAGATCATTATTTTTACTTATGATTTTATTAATTTGACTTCCTTTTTACACTTTATTAGAAGATAAAGTTTTAAAGATCGTTAAAGTTCACTCATGATCTTATTAATTTTGCTTCCTTTTTACACTTTATTAAAAGATGAACTTTTTAAAATCGTTAAAGTTCACTTCTGATCTTAATAATTTTGCTTTTCCTTTTTACACTTTACTAAAAGATGAACTTTTTAAAATCGTTAAAGTTCACTTCTGATCTTATTAATTTTGCTTCCATTTTACACTTTATTAAAAAATGAACTTTTTAAAATCGTTAAAGTTCACTTCTGATCTTATTAATTTTGCTTCCTTTTTACACTATATTAAAAGATGAAATTTTTAAAATCGTTAATGTTCACATTTGATCCAAATATCTATAACCACAAAAAACGAAATCTATCTAAAGCAAGGCTGATTACCTAATCGGCAGAAGAGGAAGGCTGTAATGTAGGTCACCATCCTAACCTAACTTACCCTTGCATAATGTATTGGTACAGAGCTTCATTATGAAGCAATGAGAGAGGGCTTACACCGCCCCCCTAATCACCTTCATCTTTGCTTATTTCCATGTTTCCTTTCCTCACTATGCTATTTTTCCCTGTTGGAGCCTTTGGGTTATAGCATCCTGCTTATCCAACTAGAATTGTAGCTTAGCTTGTAATAATAATAATAATAATAATAATAATAATAATTATAATAAAAATAAAAATAAAAATAATAATAATAATAATAATATGCAGCTGGAACGGAAAAGGCCCCCAAAAATTTTTTTTACTGAAGGTAGACGAGTATTAGACATTCTATGATGATATCCTATAAAGGCTTGTACCAAACGTGTTTTATACAAGCTCATATACTAAAGTTATTGTTTTTTTTTTATCTCTCGCTCTCTTCCATACTGATAATAGAAAAACCTGTTTAAACATAAGCCTTCAATCGCATGTTTCGTGTTGTTTGAATTGTTTTTCTATTATCAGTACAGGAGAGAACGAGAGATAAAATAACAATAGCATTACAGGGTATGAACGTGTATGAAACACGCGCGGTACAAGCTATAAAGAAATGAGTCAATACTAAATATAAATCTAAATAAAATTAGGAATATTTATAGAAATAAAAAAATTCTTATACCTACGATTTATAGAATTTCATTCATTCTTCTCTTTGCTATTCCCAACATATCTAAAGTCAAAAATTTCCTTACTCGAAATGTAAAAAACTAAGTATTTTAGCGTAAAAGAGCCTTGAAGGAAGCGGTAAAACAAATTACTATGTAGCAGACATTGGCTTTAATGCATTACTTTATGTACTTTACAAATCATGAATACGGGGTACGTATAAAAGCAAAATTATATCAACTTTTTTTTTATCTAAATGCAATGGGACTATAGCTTTAAAGTTACTGATGTAGGCGGTGCGCATAACAGCAATGCAATATTATGGTCCATAAAAAATCATAAACACACTTTGAAACAAGTAGAGCATTATCGAAAGGTATATTTTATTGGTTTCAATAATCAAAATGTTAAATGATAAAGGCTAACACTAATTCATGGTTGTTAAATCTTCAAAGGTAATTGAAATATTTAATCATTCACCGGTGACTGACGTTCTGCCAAAATGCTGGGCACAATGTTAAAAATGGACATTGTCAGCCTGCCTGTGTTCATATAACTAATTCAAAACATCAGCTGGGCTCATGTTCTGTGATTAACTTTTCCACGTATATCTTTCCCTGTATAAGTAATACAGTATACACACAAGCAAATATAATTATTATCTCACGTGCTATAGGAGCGGGGATACCTTAACGTGGTGAAAGGGTTTGCGTATCGCCATGATCAGCAAAGTTGTACTAGTCAGGCCCATCCATGCTAGGTTGGCTTGCAGTGAGCGATCAGATGAAAATCTCCCACCATCACCAATCCACACTGCCCAGCATGGTGATGGAAACGCACCAAATCCTAGACATGAATTAATATATCAGAGGACTTCGTCCAGCAGTGAACGAGAAACAGCTCCATTTGTTGTTGTGCAAGATTGGCTTGCAGCGAGCGATCAGAGGAAAATCTCCCACCATCACCAATCCACACTAGCCAGCATGGTAATGAAAACTCGCCAAACCCTAGACATGCATTGAAATATCTGAGGTCTTCGCCCTGCAGTAGACTAGAAACAGCTCCATTTGTTGTTGTGCAATACGAGACGCAACATACTATCAACAATATTGAGTTACATGCACAAAACACGCACAGGTTTCGTGAGCTCGTATTTTTCTTCTTCCAACACATAAATCTGCACGAAATGGTCACGAAAAGGATCTTCTACTTACCATTTTTTATTTGCTCATCGTCGACCTTCCATATGTTCTAAATAACATCTTTTTTTTACTTCATACCTTTACTTTAATGTGACCGGTTGAAAACTAATCTTATCTCGTTAAATTTGATATCTGTAAAAGTAACTTGTATATATGGACGTGAATTTCTTCTTAAATAACTAAAACTCAAATATTAACAGTTAAGTACATGATCGCTTAAATACCGCTCATTCGTTAATCAGATAATTACCGGTCAATGTTTTAATCACCATAAACGTGTATTCACTTATACTTGGTCACAATAACCTCAAATATCAACTAGGGGATTCATTTCATACTAGTATACGCGACCCGTGAATAATAACGCCTTAATAATTGGATAGATATGTACATACTAGGGTATGACTTCCTCCTCTCTCCCTTACTCGAGGGATGGAGAGAGCTGAGTACGACCGGAAAGAAGTGTATGTGTATATGTGTGTGTGTGTATATATATATATATATATATATATATATATATATATATATATATATATATATATATATATATATATACACACACACATATATATATATATATATATATATATATATATATATTTATATATATTTATATATATACATATATATATACATATTTATATATATATATATATATATATATATATATATATATATATATATATATATTTATATATATATATATATATATATATATATATATATATATATATATTCATATATATATTCATATATATATATACATATATATACATATTTATATATATATATATATATATATATATATATATATATATATATATATATATATAAAATTAAGTTTTTATAAACCTAGGGATCATAATTTTTCCTTTTCCATTTACTAAAACTTCAAATTATTTGTCATCAACAACAACAAAAAATATATTGGTCTTTATTTAAAGTATATTAAAAAGGACAGAACCTAGATAAATTTCCAAAATAGCTAATCACCAAGTTGTCTAATATATTCCATTAATCTTGTAAATTCCATCACTATATGCATAGCAAAACTAATTTCAGGTCAGACAAAAATCCAATAGTTTTGCGACACGGAATAAAAACAGACTTTCATTATTCTAAAGGAATCTCAGATTTTCTACAGCCGGAAGGACACCCAAAAAAGCTATTTTGAAGCCCACGTTCTATAGCTCCCAAAAGGTAAAGTTAAAAAAAAAATTCTCAATTCTTGTCATGAACTACTGTTAAAAATTTGTATTAAAAAAACGGCAAATGTCTGGCAACATTTGTTCCAGGATTTTTACCGTTTTAAAAACGGATATATTGACGTAAAAGAGTATGGCTACCAACCCGTAAAAGATAATAACAAAGTAACGTAAAATTACGCTCGCCTGTATTTTACTGAAATACGGTTAAGAACAATAAATTTTTTTACGGAGAATTTCCGGTTAAAATCACGTTTTTTTTTTAACAGTGTACTTGCTATATTCGTATTCACTATTACTCTAGGGCAAACTCTAGTTTTGTACCATCTACACAAATATATTTTCTCAGAAACATATCTTCTCCCATTATCTCAACACAATGGTCTGCAGCCTCAAAGCCCACAAACTTAATGTCTCCTGAACTTCTAACTATTCCAACATCATTCCTGTCATACATAATTCATATCAGAAAGTTTTCAATCTTCAGTGCAATTTCATCCCCAAAGATGACTTAGCACAGTTCCATAATACTCTAGTTTTATTACTTCCGCCAACGAAGTTGGAAGTAGGTTATATTTTACTCCCTGTTTGTGCGAGTGTTTCTTTGTGAATTGCTTCCTGGCCATGATTTTAAAGGTAGAGTTATGTAAATAACAGAGATTAACTGTTATTTAAAAAGCTGGAAATGATGAAATTTTGGAAGGTCAAGGTCAGTGGTTAAGGTCTAAGTTCTATACCATGCTACATATCCCTTAAAATTCCTATTCTTTGGTCGCTGCATCCTCACCATCCTTGTGAGCAAAGGATGGGGGTTGGTGGTTGTGGGAGCCAATAAGTTTACCTTCCGAGTCATCAGAAGCCATTGCCTGGCCCTCCCTGGTCCAAGCTTAATAGAGAAATTGGCTATGGCGCAGATCATATGTGTATATGGTCAGTCTCTAGGACATTGTCCTGTCCTTTGCCAATGCCATTCATGAGCGATCTTTAAAGCTATAAAAAGTTTAAACAAGGTCACCATGTATTACAGTGCTGTATTTGTTGATAAATGATTGAGATTTTACGAATAAATCCATACATAAAACTTTTGACTCCTATTCTGGTCATATAGTCTGAACCTTTTTGTATTCTACATTACTAATACACACGACCCGTCAAAAATGACGGCTAGATATTTATAGATATGTACACACGCACACTTACACAGTGTAACTCTCGGGGAAACCCCTCTCACCAGGATATGACAACTCTCTCTCATCACTACTTGAGGACAGTGATAGACCGAGTAGTCATACATCTGGCAACGCCACTCAGCGTGACCGGAAAGACATACATACTGTATATACATTTATACATATAGCCACACACTTGCTTTATATTATATAGGGGAGATATGAGACTGACCATGATGACGTAGTAAATTGAAAAATTGTAGCGTTGCTATTAAGGAGACGACTTCCATAGTTATCTTCTTTTTATTCTATGTAAACATTCCGGCCCGTATTATGGGCCTATTTTAGTACCGGGGGTAATGGTCTAGAAAAAAATTGAGCCCACTGTACATAAAACTTTCACGATATTTTTTTTTTCTGGTTCAGTCGATCTAAAGAAGATGATTCTTAAATGACCCTTCCTTATTTTCTTTGTTTCTTAGTTATGTCCTATTGGTATATTCTTATTTGAACTAATCTAAAAATACTTTGTATCAAATTTGCTCTAAATTGGTCTATTCTTCCTGTGAAAAATCGGATACGTGAACATTTTATCTTTATATAATAAAAAGCAAGAGTGGCTATATATATATATATATATATATATATATATATATATATATATATATACACATATAGATACACATATATATATACATATATATGTATGTATATAGGCATATATCTATATATATATAAATATATATATAAATATATATATATATATATATATAAATATATATGTAAATATATATAAATACACACACACATATATATATGTTTTCCCTCCATCCCTCGGGTAGGAGGAGAGGGAGTAGTCATACCCTGGTGAGAGGGCGTACCCTGAGAGATACATTTTTTAAATGCGAAAATAAACACACCATTAATATATGACTTCAACAGAGAGAGAGAGAGAGAGAGAGAGAGAGAGAGAGAGAGAGAGAGAGAGAGAGAGAGAGAGAGAGAGGATAATAAAGTGAGACCGGAATCGTCTTCCACTTGCATGAGCAGAAGATATATGAACAAAATTAACCGAGTGGAGTCGCAACACCTAAAAACCGCAAGGGAAAACGCAGGGGGGCGGAGGCCCTAGGTGGGCGGGGGCAGGGGCCCAGGGGAGGGGGGGCAGAGGGGATTCTTGCGATTTACAGGATGAAAAGACATCAAGATGAAAATCGGAAAAGGAATAATGATGAGAAAAACACCCACGCAATTTATATATGTTGGTTCATTGGCTAGAGAAAGAGAAGAGATCCGGTTCGACATTGCCTATAACCAAAGGATAAAATTTCCTCAATTTTGAAAAAAAACAATTACAAAAAGAAAAAAAAATAAAGTTCTTTTTAGAGAAAGGGGATAGATCCGGTTTTGACATTTCCTATAACCAAAGGATAAAAAATCCTCATTTTTTTTTTTATAAATTAACACAAAAACAAAAATTTCTCCAGGTTTTTTTTTTTTAGAGAAAGGGGATAGGTCTGGTTTCGACATTTCCTATAACCATAGGATAAAAAAAAATCCTCATCTTTAAATAAATAAAAAAAAAATTCTTTATATTTTTTTTAGAAAAAGAGGATAGATCTGTTTCGACATTTCCTATAACCAAAGGATAAAAACTCCAATTTTTTTTTTCAAATGAATACATAAAAAATTCCTTTTTTATATATATAAATTTATTAACAAATCCGCTTTGGAAAAAAAGAATTTAATATAAAACTCAATTAACACAAAAAAATTTCTTCATGTTTTGGGATATTGAATCGCTTTAGATTAAAAAAAAATTAATATACAGTATAACTCAATTAACACAAAAATAAAAACTTTAATTTTAATATATCTAGCAGCTTTGGATAAAAACTGTAATATATAAATCAATTAACACAAAAAAATATCTTTAAATTTTATATATTATCGACTCCCTTTGGATAAAAATTGTAATATATAACTTAATTAACACAAAAAAAAATGTCTATGTTTTTATATATTAACGACACGCTTTGGATAAAAACTGTAATATAATTTATAAATCAATTAACAGAAAAAGTATCTTTAATTTTTATATATTATCGACTCGCTTTAGATAAAAACTGTAATATCTAAATCAATTAACACAAAAAAATATCTTTAAATTTTATATATTATCGACTCGCTTTGGATAAAAATTCGTAATATATAGCACGAACACCTAGCTTAAACGCTTGCAATATATACTGTTTAATTAAGCGAGCTTCATTTAGGTTAGAAACCACATTCCCTAATGATAATGAAATACAAAAGGGTTCTGCTTCCGTATAAATTAATTGGGCAAAAAGGGGTAAAATAAACCATGGTATCTCACCAATGAACCTTAATTAATCTTTATACTAAAACTACACTGGATGAATGGCGCCTGGAAGTGTATGGTCGAGAGAGAGAGAGAGAGAGAGAGAGAGAGAGAGAGAGAGAGAGAGAGAGAGAGAGAGAGAGAGAGAAATTTATGTGGTGATGATACGACTTAACAATTTCCTATACAAAATATAATCATAAACATAATCAAAGTTAATTCTCTACCTCCCTCCATCTATATATATACAGTATATATATATATATATATATATATATATATATATAATATATCAAAACTACTATACGTGTAGCAATAGAATATCAGCAACTTAATGGTGTCTAAATACAATGGAAATATCTAAAAATAAATGACAATTTTCTTATCAACTCAATGTTAAAGAGTTCCAAATTGGACCAAATTCATATCTACTAAAGACCAAAAATAAACAAAAAAGATTTTAAGTGTTAAAAAAACGCCACATCCAAAGATTCTCAGAAGCACCAAACTCGTATAATATCACAATATATATATATAAAAAAACCTCCCATTTACTTTTTTTCATCTCCGACCTTTCATTTTATTGATGTAGACAATTGAAAAAAACAAATAAACTAGTAACTTCTTCCCTGAATGCAATATGAGAGTAATAAAAAAAAAAAGATCTCCCTCAAATTACCATCATTATCATTTTCACGAGGCGCTAAGTCGGCCGTGGGCGGTGAAATGGGCAGAGTTCCAGGTGCCGAAGGTTTTGGTAGGATAGGGGCGTGTTTGTTACTTCGGGTGGAGATGTGAAGGCGGGGGGCGGGGATGTAGGATCGTAAAAGGAGAGAGAGAGAGAGAGAGAGAGAGAGAGAGAGAGAGAGAGAGAGAGGGGTGTTTTTGATACCGTAATGGCGACATCTTCAGAGAGAGAGAGAGAGAGAGAGAGAGAGAGAGAGAGAGAGAGAGAGAGAGAGACGGTATTTCTTGATACCGTAATGGCGACGACTTCAAAGAGAGAGAGATAGAGAGAGAGAGAGAGAGAGAGAGAGAGAGAGAGAGAGAAGTGTTTCTTGATACCGTAATGGCGACGTCTTTAGAGAGAGAGAGAGAGAGAGAGAGAGGAGAGGAGAGAGAGAGAGAGAGAGAGAGAGAGAGAGTTTCTTGATACCGTAATGGCAATGTCTTCAGAGAGAGAAAGAGAGTGAAAGTGTCTTGATACCGTAATGGCGACGTCTTCATAGAGAGAGAGAGAGAGAGAGAGAGAGAGAGAGAGAGAGAGAGGAGAGAGAGAGAGAGAGAGGTAGTGAGGGCATAGTTGTCGAACGCTATAGTTCCCTGTGAATGGTGTTGGCGGGTCAATACTCATGCCTGGACCGACAGAATGATGAATGATTCCCGTATCCCCTTCTTGTTTACGAGAGAGAGAGAGAGAGAGAGAGAGAGAGAGAGAGAGAGAGAGAGAGAGAGAGACCCCTTCCTCAAAAAGGGCCATGGGGGAAAGGGGGGTCGTATTTAAGTGTCCAACGATGCCAGCCAGCTTTGCTTAGTTCGGTTACTGAAGTTGCCGCCAGGGGCGATGGTATACTTCGCTGTTCAGGCTTTCATCGACTTTATTTCAATCTAGAGTACATAGCACCGTACAGAGCGTAAGTGTAAGTGGCAGTAAAGACTCGCAGGTATGAGGGAAAATGTAAGGTTGTGCGCTTGTAATGTTGTGAGTATAAAAAAAAGTTCCCCCTCACGCGCGAACACATTGCAATTACATGATGGAACGTTGCGGTTCTGTTGCCAAGGGGAAAATTCTGATGACCGCTGGATACGATAAACAAAGTAGAAACGAGTTGATTTACTTAATGCTATTAAGAGCAGATTTCCTTTTCTTACTTCAATTTCTGTTTCTTATATATTATTTAGAGCAGATTTCCTCTTTATTGTTTGATTTCTAGTTCCATATATACATTACTAGGAACAGATTTTCCTTTATTAATAGAATTTGAGTTCCTTATATATATATATATATATATATATATATATATATATATATATATATATATATATATATATATATACATATATATATATATATATATATATATAAATATATATATATACATATATATATATATATATATATATATATATATATATACTATGAGAGAGAGAGAGAGAGAGAGAGAGAGAGAGAGAGAGAGAGAGAGAGAGAGAGAGAGAGATCATGTACTAATGGGTACATATCTTTGAATTATTGTTCTTTAACTTACATTATAACCTTATTTCATTGAAGTAATATGAACGTCATTTGTTTTTCTTAGTGCCAAGTAATGTAATATAAATAGTTAAGATATTTCATTTTATAGAAATATGACTTGCTTGCAATATTTCTGCGGATATAGGGGAAACGACTATTTATATAACGTTATATTCTAAAGATAAATTATTAGACAAAGATAATCAGTACACAATAATGTAAATTAAGGAAATTCAGTTATACAGAGTTTATGAACAAAATAACAAAAAGGAATCATATACCTTAATTTGGCCAGCCATTTACCCAATATTACCTACATGGTGTAGAGAGTTTAACAAAGAATATACTGTATTTATTAAAAAGAAAAAAAAAATCATATACCTTAATTTAGCAAACCATTTACCCAATGTTACCTACATGGTGTAGAGTGTTTAACAAAGAATATACTGTATTTATTTATTTAAAAAAAAAAAAATACTATTTACAAAAACTAAAACAACAAAACAAATGCAACTCAGTTAATCCGGTGTTTACAAAAATACAAATTCTAGAAGCTTACAATATTTTTAAATAAAACTTATTTATTTTTCATTTTTCAGTATAAATACAGTTATGTAATCTCATGTTTCAAGGGATTTGTTGCATGTGAAATGGTG
>NC_090750.1:83121978-83125290 GCF_036898095.1 Palaemon carinicauda
TAAATATATGATTTTCAATAATGTATAGAAAACGAGACTTGCATCTTCCTACCAAGAAGGACATCTAGTGTTCAGCTGAAAGGAAGCAGCACAAGTGGGCCCCTAAAATCAATAGAGAAGATAATGAGAGAAACCAAATCCGAAGGAGCTACGGCAATGAGAGATCAAAAGAATAAAAACTGATGCATTTCAAACGTAATCGCTTACTTTATTGTATCGAGTCATTAAATTTTAATTGTTTTTTTATTCTTTCACCTATTCCTCCCATTTCTACACTGTTAGAAAAAAACCGTAATTTTATCGGGAAATCTTCGTAAAAATATGCTGTTCTCAACCGTATTTCAGTAAAAATACAGGCGACCGTAATTTTTACCTATTTTGTTATTATCTTTTACGGGTTGGTGACCGTAATATCACTCCTTTACGACAATATATCCGTTTTTAAACGGTAAAAATCCTGGAATAAACGTTCCCAGATATTTGCCGTTTTTAATGCAAATTCTTAACAGTGAAGCATTAAAATTTTAATAGTTTTATTATTCTTTCGCCTGTTCCTCCCTATTTTTATCCTCGGTTCAAAAATAAACATTCCATTAATGTTACGGCCATAATAATGGGAATCTCTTAACTCGAAATGTGGAAGTGAAGAGAGAACAAAGTGAACGCAAAACAAACAATGCGACAGATGAACAAAGAAGGAAGGGGTGAAGAGAAAATACAAATTTAAACAAATTACAGCCATTTTGGGGCAAACACAAAGGTTGCGTGTTAGAACTGCAACAGAATTTGAGTTCTAAAATGTGATAGTTCTCAGAATTATATTCATAACCTTTAATTGTATTATTTTGATATTCATCTATTGCAATTATGCTAATTTTTAAATAACCTTTTGTTCTATAAGTAATTTATAAGTAAAACATAAAACCTTGGGGGTAAGCACACACTATAACGATGAAATTGTTCTAAACCTTAAGTTTTAGTAAATAAATGTTACAAACACAAAATGAGAGAGAGAGAGAGAGAGAGAGAGAGAGAGAGTGAGAGAGAGAGGAGAGAGAGAGAGAGAGAGAGAGAGAGAGAGAGAGAGAGAGAGAGAGAGAGCTAATCTTAATGGCTAACATTTTTCAATTGTAAAAGAGCTTTGAGAAAACTTTATTGTCAAGTTTGCTGTATTCAAATATTGTCAAGAAAATTATTGGGTAACCAAACGTATGATATGAATAACCATTAAGGATCATTTGACTGAATTCTCATGAAAAAAAAAAAAATTACTTCCCAAATTTCAGAATTGGCTTTTTTTTTTTTCAAATACGAATGTAAGTAAGGAACGTTAAATTATTGTCAACACAGTTGCAAGTGCAACTTTGTGAATGTTAAATATGCTAGCACATTACGTATGTTGAATATGGCATGATAACCACACTGAGTTTAATAAATTCATGAAAAATAGCAAATTAGATATACCATGTTCAACTGGGAGACCATTGTCTTTGTAGTACTCACTTTCGATTTTCGAAACATGGATTCCCAAAATCTTCTGTACTTTAAAAAAAAAAAAATTTATTTATCACTCCTTATATCTGCCACACACACACACACACACACACACACACACACACATATATATATATATATATATATATATATATATATATATATATAACATATATATTTATATATATACATTTATATACATATACATACATATATATATATAATATATATATATATATATATATATATATATATATATATTTATATATTTTATATATATATATATATATATATATATATATATATATATATATATATATATACATAAAAGGTTGAAAATGCATTTTACCATTGAATCTAACTCCCGATTATAAAGTAGAAAGTTTTTAAAACAAACCAAATCAGAAAATATTACCATCAAACTTCAAGTTTCAGAACAAGCAAGCAGTAAACAATAATTTCCCCTATCTCCCCCCCCCTCCCCCCCCAAAAAAAAAAAAACTTCATTTCCGAATCCCTTGAATATGTGATGATGGAATTTCAAAGCCTAATGTTGTCGTCGCTTGAATGCAAGCAATAATTCAAAATGACAATAAACAACGGATGATCTCACGTTAAGCTATGACTCAGCCTGTCGTAAACAATGTACCCCCGATGAATAATCCTGTCTTACTAAGAGAAGCTGACACAATAATTGTGTACAGATATGCATGGAAAAATTTCATCAAACAGCCTGGGAATCAATAAACTGAAAGGGATTGTAATGTGTGTATGTATATATATATATATATATATATATATATATATATATATATATATATATATATATATATATATATATATATATATATATATAATATATATAGTATAGGAAGGCATTTAATTCTAATAGCCAGGCCTTCTCCATCATGAGGCTCAATACTACTCAGTATTCTAGAAGTTTTATTCCAGCTGTGACCAAGTTGCGGAACGATTTTCCTAATCCGGTAGTTGAATCAGTAGAACTTCAAAAGTTCAAAGTTGCAGCAAATGTTTTTTTGTTGAACAGGCGGACATAAGTCTTTTTATAATTTATATATGACATATCTGTTTTGACGTTGTTGCTGTTTTTTAGAATAATTTTTTATTAATTTTTTCTCATCATTTATTTATTTCCTTATTCCTTTCCTCACAGGGCTATTTTTCCCTATTGGAGCCCTTGGGATTGTAGCATCTTGCTTTTTCAATTAGGGTCGTAGCTTGGATAGTAACAATAATAATATATATATATATATATATATATATATATATATATATATATATATATATATATATATATATATATATGCATAGACTGGCTACAAAGACAATACACAGAAATGTGTGGAAGTACATGTCTGAGGCCTTGGTCCTGCAATGGATTATAAATGGCTAATGATATATATATATATATATATATATATATATATATATATATATATATATATATACATACTGTGTATATATATATATATATATATATATACTATATATATATATATATATATATATATATATATATAAATATAGGTGTGTGTTTAATGTATTCATTTACTACATTGCGTATTCAAAGTATATACGAAAATTCTTTAACATGGGAGTAAATTCTCTGTGAGATCCAATATAACAAAACAATATTACTACAAATAATAATTCCATACACTGCTTGGCAAAAAGCATTAAGATTTCCTAAAATTTCATCAAGAGAAGAAAGAAACGAGTTGAAAAAGCGGTAAAGAGAATGATCAATGAGGGAGAGAAAAAGCAAAAAGAGAGCCAGTATAGATAACAAAGATTTAT
>NC_090750.1:83125790-83143290 GCF_036898095.1 Palaemon carinicauda
GTGTGTGCGTGTGTGTGTGTGAATGTGTGTGAGGAGTGTGTGAATGTGTGTGAGGAGTGTGTGTGTGTGTGAATGTGTGTGAGGAGAGTGTGTGTGTGTGTGTGTGTTTGAAAGAGAGAGAGAGAGAGAGAGAGAGAGAGAGAGAGAGAGAGAGAGAGTAGTGTGATAACAGAAATAAATGTCGGGTGCTACTGCTCCTCAGAAATTTGTTTTATGAATACCAGCAGATAGACCCTTGCAGCAAAAAATATTATCCTTAAAAATAAAGAGTAAAAAATCGAGACAAGTTTATGTGTTGCCTTTGAAAGCATTTCAAGCTTGAAGATATCCAAGTTTGCTTTGAAAAGTTCCATGCAGATAAAGACAGACTTGCATATGCAGATGTGATCACTGGAAAATATTAAATATGCAGAAATGTCCGAAGGAATACATATTAGTTGTACAATGGTGCAATATACGATAAACCACAAAGACACACACAATATATATATATATATATATATACGCACACATGTATAATGCATATGTGTATGTATGCATTATATATTCAAATGCATACACACACATCTATATATATATATAAATATATATATATATATATATATACACATATAAACATATATATATACATACATACATATATATATATATATATACACACACACACATATATATATATATATATGTATATATATATGCATTAAAATTGGCAGCCAATACAGAAAATCTAAATAGAAAAAAATTACAAATTTAAGTCACGTGTACTATATATGTAATTCCAGCCAACTTAAAAAGCTGAGAGAACATTCCGAGAAACTTATAAAGCTGAGAGAACATTCCAGGAAACTTAAAAGTTGACAGAAAATTCCGGGAAATAAAAAAAAAAAAAACTGACAGAAAATGGATGATCTTTCTAATGACTTTTTTCTCTGTTATCTTTCACCAATTTCATTAGAATTTTCATCTCAATTTATTGGACATGTATAGATATTTCTAGCTATCACCCCTTTTTCTCGTTAGAAGAGATAACACTTCCGAATTGTATTTCGATTTACGTTCCAGATCGAACACAGTTAGGGTGACCAGCTGTGTTTTAAATGTTTTAAATGCCGATCATGAATGACAGAAGCAAGGGACAGTGACATTGCTCTAGCAAACAGGACAATGACCTAAGATCAGTGCCCAAGGCCCCTCTCCACACAAGCTAGGACCAGGGATACTAGAGACTGAGTTCTGAGCTGAAAAGGGTTTTTGCTGTTGCGCCAAAATGAAGGAAAACACTAGGTTTAAAGACCGCTCATAAATGGCAAAAGCAAGGGGACAGTGACATTGCTCTGGCAAACAGGACAATCCCCTAGAGACTGATCGACGCCCTAGCCCCCTCTCCACCCAAGCTAGGATCAGGCAGGGCCAGGCAATGGCTGCTGATGACTCAGAAGGTAGACCTATAGACTACCCCAAAACATCCCATCCTTAGCTCACAAGGATGGTGAGGTTGCAGACACTACAAGAAACTATAGAGTATGAGCGGGACTCGAACCCCAGTCTGGCGATCACTAGGCAAGGATGTTACTAAAAGATACGTCTTTTACAGTATTCCACTGACTAAAGAACACTGTTAGTAAAAACCGTAATTCCAATCGAAAATTCTCCGTGAAAAATATACTGTCCGTCCTCAACCGTATTTGAGTAAAATACATTAGACCGTAATTTTACCTTACATTGTTATTATCTTTTACTGGTTGGTGACCAAAAATATCATTCCTTTACGTCAAAATATTCGTTTTTAAAACGGTAAAAATCCTGGAATAAATGTTGCCAGACACTTGCCGTTTTTTTTTAATGCAAATTTTTAACAGTGAACATTACTTTAGTCTGCTGTAACTGACCCATAGCCATTTTAGTATATTTCCTCGGAGCCATTTCTTTTCTATAACAGCCATCCCTCTGCGTATCAGAAACGTAACGACAAGCATCATTACTAAACTTTGCCGAGTAAATATACAAGTCAGGACCAAACATTTTTCATATTCTGCCTTATTTCAACAAATCAAACTGGTTAGCGTCGTTGGGCCATTTTCAAAAGTTCAACTCTCGAGCAAACGTTAAAAAGTTATCTCCGGATGGAAGGGACTTCCACATCTGTAGCGATATTTGGGCCGTGAAGGCAGATGATAGAGTCAAACTTTGAAAATCATCCTCTGTAAAATCTTTGCAAATCAAAGGAGAATAAACGTTACAATACAAAAATATGAGATGCATTCCTACTACGGATCCAAAAATACGGATATAGCTTCATTACGGATCCAAAAATAACAGATCTAACACTACTATGGATTCCAAAACAACAGATCTATCCCTATTACGGATCCAATAATAATGGATCAATCACTATTACGGATTAAAAAATTACGCATCTATCCCTACTACGGATCCAAAAAATAACGGATCTATCCCTATTGCGGACCCAAAACTAACGGATCTATCCCTAGTACGGACCCAAAAAATAACGGATCTATCACTACTACGGATAAAAAAAATGACAAATCTAACCATATTACGGACCCAAAATTAACGGATCTATCCATACTACAGGTAAAATAATAACAGATCTATCACTACTGCGGATCCCAAAAATAACGGATCTATCACAACCAAGGATCCAAAAAATAACGGATCTATCCCTACTACAGATCCCAAAAACGGATCTATCCCCATTACAGCCCCAAAACTAACGGACCTATCACTACAACGAATCCAAAAATAACGAATCTATGACTTCAACGGATCCAAAAATAACGGATCTATCACTACAACGGATCCAAAAATAACGGACCTATCACTACAATGAATCCAAAAATAACGAATCTATGACTTCAACGGATCCAAAAATAACGGACCTATCACTACAACGGATCCAAAAATAACGGACCTATCACTACAACGAATCCAAAAATAACGAATCTATGACTTCAACGGATCCAAAAATAACGGATCTATCACTACAACGGATCCAAAAATAACGGACCTATCACTACAACGGATCCAAAAATAACGGACCTATCACTACAACGAATCCAAAAATAACGAATCTATGACTTCAACGGATCCAAAAATAACGGATCTATCACTACAACGGATCCAAAAATAACGGACCTATCACTACAACGAATCCAAAAATAACGAATCTATGACTTCAACGGATCCAAAAATAACGGATCTGTCACTACTAGGAATCCAAAATATAACGGATCTATCACACCACGGATCCCAAAAATAACGCATCTATCCCTACTACAGATCCCAAAAATGGATCTCTCCCTATTACGGACCCCAAATTAACGGACCTATCACTACAACGAATCCAAAAATAACGAATCTATGACTTCAACGGATCCAAAAATAACGGATCTATCATTTCCACGGATCCAAAAATAACGGACCTATCACACCACGGATCCCAAAAATAACGGATCTATCCCTACTACAGATCCCAAAAATGGATCTCTCCCTATTACGGACCCAAAATTAACGGATCTATCACTACAACGAATCCAAAAATAACGAATTTATGACTTCAACGGATCCAAAAAATAACGGATCTGTCACTACTAGGAATCCAAAAATAACGGATCTATCACACCACGGATCCAAAAAATAACGCATCTATCCCTACTACAGATCCCAAAAATGGATCTCTCCCTATTACGGACCCAAAATTAACGGATCTATCACTACAACGAATCCAAAAATAACGAATCTATGACTTCAACGGATCCAAAAATAACGGATCTATCACTTCCACGGATCCAAAAATAACGGATCTATCACTTCCACGGATCCAAAAATAACGGATCTATCACTTCCACGGATCCAAAAATAACGGATCTATCACTTCCACGGATGCAAAATATAACGGATCTATCTCCACTGTTGATCCAAAAATATGAATGAACGTCTGCATCAAAAGACACAAACACTGTAAATAAAAACAAATCTATAGAAAGTCAAACTTACACATACGTTTCCATTCATCTCTTTACTCTATCCTTTACAATTCTCTCTGGCATCAAGACCCGGCTTTCATTCCCTCTTCATATTCCCAGAATTCCAAGGGAATGGTTGTACAACTCTCCTGGAATTCGCTTAATCTTATCCTTCCTTCCCAACCCCAGCTAGCATCATTTTCCCCCCAGACTTTTTTCCTCTCTCTCTCTCTCTCCTCTCTCTCTCTCTCTCTCTCTCTCTCTCTCTCTCTCTCTCTCTCTCTCTCTCTCTCTCTCATCCTCCTTTTTATAAGGTTTCTATCTTCAATGGTTTATTTCCTTTCCTTCAGCCCCCTTTTCTGAGTAGGTAATGATGTTTTCGTCCATCTCTATGTCTTCATTTCTTTTACATGACTCCTCTGTTTATTTTGGTTTTCTCTTTAGATATTTACATGTCTCCTCCGTTTATTTCAGTTTCTCTTTATATATTTACATGTCTCCTCTGTTTATTTCAGTTTCTCTTTATATATTTACATGTCTCCACTGTTTATTTGAGTTTCTCTTTATATATTTACATGTCTCCACTGTTTATTTCAGTTTCTCTTCATGTATTTGCACGTCTCCTCTGTTTATTTTGGTTTCTCTTTATATATTTACATGTCTAATCCGTTTATTTCCGTTTCTCTTTATATATTCACATGTCTCCTCTGTTTAATTAAGATTCTCTTTATATCTTTACATGTGTTTATTTCAGTTTTTCGTTATATATTTACGTCTCCTCTGTTTACTTCAGTTTCTCTTTATATATTTACATGTCTCCTCAGCTTATTTCAGTTTCTCTTTATATATTTACATGCCTCCTCTGTTTATTTTGGTTCCTCTTCATTTCTCTCACGTCTACTCTGTTTATTCCCGTTTCTCTTTAAAATTCATTTCATCCGTTATTTCTATTCATATCTTCTTTCACCTCTCGCTTCAATTCTTTCCTTAGTGATAGTTTACCTTCTATTTTTATTATACTTTACTCTCTTCTCTTTTGCATATCAATTCCACAACTTTATTTCATTACCCTTTCATTTTTGTTTACCTTTATTTCACGTCTCCTTCCTCTTAGTTTACGATGGTCTTTCATCCAACATTTGCTTACCTTTTGATCCCATAAAGATCACTCTCTTCCTTCAATTTTCATCACTTACTCATATAACTCTTCAGTCGTCATTCCAGTTAGTAGCTTTTATTTCTATTTTCACCCAACCACATATTTACACTCTATTTCTCTCCCTTCCTACCTTCCTTTGTTCATTCAAAATGTATAGTTTCCAATTATATTTTTCCCTCATCATACACTTCACACTATTTGAGGTTAACCTTGTCGCTTTTGTTATTTTCTCAAACTTGCCCTCTACGTCCCCGTTCTACTCTCTCTCTCTCTCTCTCTCTCTCTCTCTCTCTCTCTCTCTCTCTCTCCTGGACATTTTTCCACTTATCACCCACTTTATACTATTTGAGGTTAACCTTCTCTCTAGTTATTTTCTAACTTAACCTCTACGTCACCGTTCTGCTCTCTCTCTCTCTCTCTCTCTCTCTCCTCTCTCTCTCTCTCTCTCTCTCTCTCTCTCTCTCTCTCTCTCATGATATTTTTTCACTTATCACCCACTTTATATACTATTTGAGGTTACCCTCTCCTTTTCTTTTTTTTCCCAAACTTGACCTCTACGTCACCGTTCTATTCTCTCTCTCTCTCTCTCTCTCTCTCTCTCTCTCTCTCTCTCTCTCTCTCTCTCTCTCTCTCTCTCTCTCTATCATATCACCAATATTATACTATTTGAGGTTAACCTCTCTTTTGTTATTTTACCAAACTTGCCCTCTACGTCACCGTTATACTCTCTCTCTCTCTCTCCTCTCTCTCTCTCTCTCTCTCTCTCTCTCTCTCTCTCTCTCTCTCATATCACCAATATTATACTATTTGAGGTTAACCTCTCTTTTGTTATTTTCCAAAACTTTCCCTCTATGTCACCGTTCTACTCTCTCTCTCTCTCTCTCTCTCTCTCTCTCTCTCTCTCTCTCTCTCTCTCTCTCTCTCTCTCTCCTGGAAATTTTTCAACTTATACCCCACTTTATACTATTTGAGGTTAATCTTCTCTCCTTTTGTTGTTATTTTCCCAACCACCTATCACCCACTTATACTATTTGGAGTTAACCTTCTCCTTCTGTTATTTTCTCAAACTTGCCCTCTATGTCACCGTTCTACTCTCTCTCTCTCTCTCCTTGACATTTCACACCATATCACCCACATTATACTATTTGAGGTTAACCTCATCTTCTTTTGTTATTTATTCAAACTTGCCTTCGACGCCACCGTTCTACTCTCTCTCTCTCTCTCTCTCTCTCTCTCTCTCTCTCTCTCTCTCTCTCTCTCTCTCTCTCTCTCTCTCTCCACCCCTGGACAAGTGGATCGAGGGTTATCATGGATGAGGAGAACCTATCTGAGGAAAGGTTGTTGATTCGTGCTCCCAATCGATACCAGGTATGTTGTCGTTCACTTACCTTGTTTGAGTTAGGTCTTCCGCCACCATATCCTTACGCTGTTCTCGGAAGAAACCCTTTTCTCTCTCATTGGAGGGGAACAATTTTCTGGTAGGTTTGTACTTTATTTTTATAGCAACGAGGTGTCTCATATTCTTGGTAATGCTATATATCATAAACATAATTTCCCGCTATTATATTTTATGCTTTTATAATTCTAGCATTACTTTTTTTCGCTACGTCTTTCCTATTTCTAGAGGTTTTTAACATTGCTAGCGTTATCTTCGTGAATATGTCCGTACTGCAAAGCCTTCCAATATTTATTTCCGCCAACAAAGTTGAGAGGAGGTTATGTTTTCACCCGATGTTTGTTCGTTTGTTTGTTTTTGAACAACTTCCTGGCCACAATTTTAATCATAGAGTGGTGAAACTTTCAGGGATTAATTGTTACGTTGAGACGTGGAAATTATTCTATTTTGAAAATCCTAGGTCAAAGGTCAAGGTCAAGGTCGACCAAATTAACCCTAACCTCAAAAAATAAGCTGCCGTGGCGGAGGGCTGCACTCACAGAGTGCTTTTCTACTCTAGTTTCCACTATTTTAATTTTCTTTCACGTTTGACGCTTCTTCGTGTATGTGACATACTTTCTATATTCCTATCCTGTCTATTGTTTTCCCAAGGTCTACTCTATATATACCTTAACTATCCAATATTCTTTGAACAACTTACATAATCAACATATCTTTTCTATTTCACATTTTAAATTCATATCTGGTGACAGATTATATATATATATATATATATATATATCTATATATATATATATATATATATATATATAGATATATATATATATATATATATATATATATATATATATATAGATATATATATATCTATATAGATATAGATATATATATATATATCTATATAGATATAGATATATATATATATATATATATAGATATATATATATATAGATATATATATATCTATATAGATATATATATATATATTTATATATATATATATATATATATGCTTCTGCCTCAGCCAATTATTATAACCTTTATTTCTAATCAAGAAGTATAATCACATCGTAACAATCATCTCATACTTCTATCCTTCTTTTACTTAAGAGAAACTTCATGTTCACTTCATTGCGAACGTTTTTATGTGTACGTGAGAGAGTGCGTATCTCTTTTTCTTTTAACGTTGCCTTTGTTTTTGCATTTCGCTTAAACAGTTGACAGATTCTTCCAAATGATGCTTTGTTTTTCAATTTTCGTAATAAATAGGTTTTAATCTAAATGATAATTAATTACCTACTCTATATAAGAAATATAGCTGACCAATGACAATGTAAATAGCCTATAGGTTAAATTTCCTTTAATTTGGTTATCTATACTTAAAAAAAAAAAAGATAACGTCAATTTCATCACTGGAGAACAGCAATTGACATTCATATATACTGTATGTATGTATGTTGGTATGTGGACACACATGTATGTATATATACATACACACACACACACACACACACACATATATATATATATATATATATATATATATATATATATATATATACATATATGTGTAAGTACACAAATGTGATTTTGCATCAAATACTTCAACAAAAATAAAATATTACATTAACGAATACATAAAAATATAACTGAAAAAGAATATAGGCATCTACAACAAAGAAAAATAATTCCCCAAAAAACACCCAACAGGTAAGGAAAAAGTGTGAGGAAGAGAAATTCCTCAACAGAATCGGCATTAGGCCTCCTCCTTCAAGAGCCCTACGAGGCTTTTTAAGAAGATCAACACGGTACCTTCAAAGGCGAAACTCGCTTTGAGAATCTAATAACATCATTCCAACATAGGATTCGTCTCACGGAAATGATATGAGAAGATTCCAACCATATTAGATGAGGAAAAAAAAAACATCTTTCACTGCATAATAAGAAAATAATGCACAACATGAATATATTTCTTCATATTTGTGTCCCGAGACAAGAATTTCCATACACAGTGTAAAAAATTTGCCCTAAAACAGTATAAATACTGGAATTTCCATATACATAGTGTTAAAAATTTGCCCTAAAACAGTATAAATACTGGAATTTTCATATACATAGTGTTAAAAATTTGCCCTAAAACAGTATAAATACTGGAATTTTCATATACATAGTGTTAAAAATTTGCCCTAAAACAGTATAAATACTGGAATTTCCATATACATAGTGTTAAAAATTTGCCCTAAAACAGTATAAATACTGGAATTTCCATATACATAGTGTTAAAAATTTGCCCTAAAACAGTATAAATACTGGAATTTTCATATACATAGTGTTAAAAATTTGCCCTAAAACAGTATAAATACTGGAATTTCCATATACATAGTGTTAAAAATTTGCCCTAAAACAGTATAAATACTGGAATTTTCATATACATAGTGTTAAAAATTTGCCCTAAAACAGTATAAATACTGGAATTTCCATATACATAGTGTTAAAAATTTGCCCTAAAACAGTATAAATACTGGAATAAATATTACCAGCCATTTATCGTTTTAAGACGGATATATAGACGTAACGGAGTGATATCACGGTCACCAGACCGTAAAAGATAATAACAAAGTAGGGTAAAATTACGGTCGCCTGTATTTTACAGAAATACGGCTTTGAAAAAAAAATAATTTATTTCGGTTGAACTCGGTGAATTAGAATAAATCTATTTTCTTTTGTGGAAACGCCAGTAAGAGTAAGGAGCGGGGCTTAAGGTTTTGTTGGTTAGTCGTGTTCGATAAGTATTATACCAACCGTGTGGTTGGTACTGTACCAACCGTGTGTCACACGATCGTACATAAATTATTTTGTATATATTATGCTTGTATCTGCGCTCTTCCCTCGCACTAAAAAGAACCAGAATAGACATGTTGGCGTGTCGCCTATGTAACATTGTCATTTTCTCGAACATGTATTTTCCTGTTGCCTTGAGGTTTTGTATATAAAGGAGAGTGTTCTTTAATAAAGATACTCAGTTGATTGCATCCTGCCTTTGAGTTCACAACCCTCTCTCGGCTCGTTACAGTACAGTATTCATTCTGGCGTTCAAACTTCGTTTAAAGTTTAAAGTGTATCGTTGTGGTAATCAGTATTTGATAAGGTTCTTGTGTTTATGTTGACCAGGCTGACATGAGCCTTTTTATTGTTTATATATGACATATCTGTTTTTGACGTTGTTAATAGTTTATCTAGGACATGTCTGTTTTGACGTTGTTACTGTTTTTAGAATGATTTATTGTTAATTTATTCTCATTTATTTATTTCCTTATTTCCTTTCCTCACTGGGCTATTTTTCCCTATTGGAGCCCTTGGGCTTATAGCATCTTGCTTTTCCAACTAGGGATGTAGCTTGGCTAGTAATAATAATAATAATAATAATAATAATAATAATAATAATAATAATAATAATGGTAATGTGTTCTTAAGCATATATTACAAGCTGCTTATAAAATGAAAACTTCAGAAGTTTTCAGATATGGTTGATGTTGAATATTGCAGATTGTGTGGGAGTGACTTTCCGTAATGCAAGAACGCAAATGCAAAAAAATAAATATTGTTTTTTGTTTTTGGTGTTTATTGTTCTTACGAAGTGCAAGTACAAATGAAGTATATTTTTTACGGAGAATTTCCCATTGAAATTACGTTTTATTTATTGTTTAACATTGCAGAAGTTTATAAGATTGTTGTGAAATGGTCCTGATATTCCTTGAGAACTTTTCTTTTGTTTACCCGGCAAAGTAAAATCGTATTCAAATCTCCAACAATTTGCATATTACTGCAAGATCTCAAAGCGACATTATCTCAGTGCTTCAGAAACTACTGTTAAGGTTATATAACCTTGCATCGTAGTAATTGTGATAAATGACACTTTTAAAGGTTTAAAAGCCGCTCATGAATGGCATAGGCAAGGGACAGTCACACTGTCCTAGCTAGCAGGACAATGCCCAAGAGACTGACCATATATATATATATATATATATATATATATATATATATATATATATATATATATATATATATATATATATATATATATATATATATATATATATATACACGTTTGATCAGCACCCAACCCTCCACCCAAGCTAGGATCAGGGAGGGGCAGTCAATGGCTGGTAATGGTTAAGCAGGTAGACCTACATGCTCCCCTCAAACTCCCATCCTTAGCTCACAAGGATGGTGAGATTGCAGACACTACAAGAAACTATCGAGCTTGAGCGGGACTCGAACCCCAGTCCCGAGATCGCCATGCAGGCCACCACAATTCTTACAGAGGAAAATATTGATAAAACAAGACGAAGGAAAAAAAAAAAAACACTATTAGCAGTTTTTGTAAAAAAAAAAAATATTCAGGGAACGTTTGCTCTTAAATATTTCACATACGTGTCATACATATTTATGTAAGAACAACTGATACTTCACTTCATAAGACGTAGAACATAGTACAATTGGATACAGTAATTTATGGTACACCTCGGTCTGAGGAAATGCACCTTGACACATCCTTACTGCACGGTGAGTAACCAAACGGATATTATAGGGAGAGGTGGCAAAATTAGTGGGTGGAGCTAAATACAGGAACTCGCTCCATTTTCTCAGAGCGAGGTGTACCAGGAATTCCTGAGGCCAACTGTACATCAGCTTAATTTTCATGCAATCCAATCGTTAGACTAACAGGATAAAGCCATATAATGCTATACCAGTGAAGAGAAAAGGAAAAGACCATATCATACTAAAATATGCTCACGTGTGTCAAATATATATATATTTTTTCTTAAAGTGTGCCTTCCTAACTATAAAAACCTTATGACTAATCGTACGATGCTTAGTATAGCTTCTTGTGTGTTAAGCAGGGTTTACACGGTCGAACGGTTCGTCGAACTCGGTTGTCGAACCTGCTTGTCAAACGGTTTGAAAAGGTGGAGTCAGCCACAAATGCATAAGGTTTGTGAACATTGTACCCCGCCCACAAAAGTCAGGCGAGAACAGACTTTCTTCGAACCGTTCGACGAACGTGTTCGACAACCAAATACTCCGATCACACACTCGAACATCACTTCAAACACTTGTCTGTCGAACCGTTCGACCGTGTAAACCCGCCTTTATCGACGCAACCAATGTAAGATACTGAACCTTTTAAGAAACATTTTTCTCTTAACGTGTCTTGCAACTACTGAACTTTATCATATTCGTGCAATCCTTCAATCAAAAACTGAACTTCATCATATTCGTGCAATCCTTCAATCAAAAACTGAACCTCATCATATTCGTGCAATCCTTCAATCAAAAACTGAACCTCATCATATTCGTGCAATCCTTCAATCAAAAACTGAACCTCATCATATTCGTGCAATCCTTCAATCAAAAACTGAACCTCATCATATTCGTGCAATCCTTCAATCAAAAACTGAACTTCATCATATTCGTGCAATCCTTCAATCAAAAACTGAACTTCATCATAATTCGTGCAATCCTTCAATCAAAGTCTTAGCCCCAATATCTTGATTACTAAATTCCCTTTTTCAGGGTTTACTCCTTTATCTGTTTCTTTTGGCAATCTCATCTTCAGTAAACATCGAGAAAGGCAATCATCACTTCCAGCTATAAAATTCAATCAACCGGTCATTTCTAGATAATAAAGGAACGCGTACGCGACCCGTCAAAAATGACAGCTAATTATTTAGATAGATCCACACACAGATTCAAAACCCTTCCCATCCCATCCCCCTTTCCTAACTACAACACCCTAGTTTGGGCAATTTATGGGAGATTGTTGATTTTCGAGTGGTTGCCGTTCAGCGTGACAGAAATATATATATATATATATATATATATATATATATATATATATATATATATATATATATATATATATATATATATATATATATATTATAAATGATTCCCACTTATTGGTTAATATCACTATAACCACTTTCTCGATTCTTAATATTTAATCCTATTTCTTATTCTTCTTAGTATTATATCTATATTATGCTTCCTTTTATGCCCGCATTCCCAGTTCATGTTTTCTCAATATGCAGTTTAAAGGTTTAAAGGCCGCTCATGAATAGCAGAGGCAAGGGACAGTGACATTGCCCTATCAAGCAGGATAATGCCCTTGAGACCGACCATATATCATATGATCAGCGCCCAAGACCCCTTTCCACCCAAGCTAAGATCAAGGAGGGTCAGGCAATGGCTGCTGATGACTCAACAGATAGACCTACGGGCTTCCCTCATCCTTAGCTCACAAGGAGGGTGAGGTTGCAAAGACTATAGTGAGGTTGCAACGACCAATGAAACTAACGAGTTTGGGCAAGGCTCAAACCCCAGTCTGGCGTTCACAAGTCAGGGACGTTACCACATTTACATCTCTTTTATTTCAAGACAATTGTGAACTTCAAATGAGAAAGCCTTCGCTTCTCCTTTATTACTTACAATTTCTTTCAACTTCTCAACAATTTGTCCTGACTTCTCGACCATTTTCCGGACTTCCCAATCAAACATTTTTGAACTTCGCCATTTTACGATATTCTTTGCCGTTTACTTGCAAGAAAAATTTGAATATTGTCTGGCTGAAGAAAAAGCAAGGAATATTGTTGGTTTCACCTAGACTGAGGAACATACAGGAAGGAAGGGAATAGATGAAAAGAAATAAAATTATATTATAGGCGTAATTTTAATCGGATATCCTCCGTAAAAATATACTATTCTCAGCTGTATTTCAGTAAAATACAGGAGACCGTAAATTTCCCGTAATTTGTTATTTTACGATTTCATGACTGTAATATTACTCCTTAACGTCAATATATCCGTTTTTAAAACGGAAAATGCCTAGCAACATTTATTCAAGGATGTTTAGAGTTTTTAACGGCAAAATTATAACAAGTGTAAATTTAAAAATTTGCCGCAAAAAAAAAAAAAAAAAAGGGGGATAAAATTTCTGGAATAAATGTTACCACGTATTTCCCGTTTTAAAAACGGATATATTATCATTAAGGATTGATATTACAGTCACCAACCCTTAAAAGATAATAACAAAGTAAAGTAAAATTACGGTCACCTGAATTTTACTACAACTGTATATTTTTTTACGGAGAATTTCCTATAAAAATTACGATCTTCTTTCAACAGTGTAGAATGAGGAAAAAAAAAGAGTAATGAAGTTATCAATGAAAGCCCCGAACAACAAAAACAAATATATAAAAAAGACGAAAAAGAGTGAAATGAGTATCGGGGGTCATTTGTAGTGCCCTGACAAAGATGAATGAAGCAATAAAGATGATTGTAGTGGGACCGCCGTTCAAATGGCAGGGAATGAGTAAAAGGTAAAGCGGGCGGAGCAATCACCTTGGACATGCATGGTACGAACACACAAAGAGAAATAAATGGGCCTCTCTAAGACAGCTGATGACGGAGGTGGACATAACAAAGTACGCAAATACACGCACATATATATAACATGTTTTCTTTTATGGGGCGTCTTAAGAAGTGTACATACTGTGTTTATAATTATGCACACACATACAGTATATAAATCCTGTCCATATACACAGTATATATATATATATATATATATATATATATATATATATATATATATATATATATATATATATATATATAAATAAATATATATATATATATATATATATATATATATATATATATATATGTGTGTGTGTGTGTGTGTGTGCGTGTGTGTGCGCGCGCGCGCGTACGTACCAGCCGAAGTATAAGGGCTGATCTGTTTTTGGTTTCGTTTAATGACCTTTTCAAGAATTATATTAAACTGTTAGATTACAGTTAGAAAAAATAAATAAAAACAGCTGTGTTTTTTTATTCATTCCGTACCTCTGCTTCGCTTGGAACAGGTAAAGTTGGCTGTGCTAGGTGATTAAAATGTAAAAAATAGCTGAAGACGAAAGAGATCACTGCAAAGTGTTAGGAAAATGGTTTGAGCTTTGGATACGTTTGGCTCCCAAAGAAAAATATTAATGTATTAACCCTAGGAAAGAGTAATCGATGAAGAAAATCGTTGGCTAAGTTATTTAATAGTTCAGAGATGGATAAGCAAGTTGATTGATGCAACGGTGATAGGTAGAGTGGTTCAAGGATACCTCATCATTATTTAATTGAATTTGGAAAGAAGGTGATAATCCAGCTGTCATTGTAATCAATAAAACCATGACTGATATAAAGGAAGTAAATACACTATAGATATATAGAAAAAATCATCCAAGGCTAAAGATGTAGAGGTAGACTTTATAGATGAAGCAAAGGTAAAATTTACATATTGGCTTAAAGGGTTCCAAAGGGGAATTTGTGGATATCAGACACATGGAAAAGGTAATAAAAATAGTAAAGTTCAGGGAAAAGGAAAATAGATATATTGAAGGAAAAAATGGATTGCTTGGGTCCAAATATTACTGATGAGTATATCATTTACAGCTGCACAAGAAATCGAAACTATTTTTAAGAATCATCGAATACATGATGTGATATCCTGCAATTCATAAAAGGAAACAGATTTTAACATATTTTATTGCATTTCTCTATAGCTTCCAAAATGGAAATATTATATGGGGCTCCCAATAGTCAGGGACACCTGGATACAATAACAATTTCTACATTATTCCCTAAAGTTATATCTATAATACCCTATAAGTTAATACCCTAGCCTTTCTACTGTGCTATCAATCAGTGTTTTTTATCAAATAATAATAATAATAATAATAATAATAATAATAATAATAATAATGATAATAATAATAATAATAATAATAATAATAATAATACTCGTATATGAAACATGAACAATGGGCTATTACAAAGGAAATTGATGAAAACATGTTATTAATAAATTGATAACTTTGTGAGCATAGGCCCACCTATAAACCTACTTTAGTTTTCTTCTTCACCAGATTAACAAAGTATAATTGTTTGTTTGTTTGAGAGAGAGAGAGAGAGAGAGAGAGAGAGAGAGAGAGAGAGAGAGAGAGAGAGAGAGAGAGAGAGAGAGACCCAAACCATAACCACTCTTGTTCAAGTACATTTCCACAGGTAGTAATGATCATCATACATCTGGCATATTCTTAAGACTATTTACAGAACACTCATTACTCCGATATTAAAGTTTTACGAGTAATTACAGCCACTGTCTCCGCCATAACGTGCTGCGTGATAATTAATTTCCTACTAAAGAAAATCATGTTAACATTTAAGAAAGGAATTCAGTTTCCCAGAAAACAAATAGAAAACAGACTTGTTCTTAGTAATATGTTTATCATTAAACAGGAATAAAACGAATCATATGCTGATATAGTAATAACAGTAAATAAGTAAACATTAATACCTTATAGTATGTACTAAGATGATTCCAAGCTGTTTATTACTATACATATCAAAATCCTCTTTAGTATGAAACAAAAACTAACAACAATCGCAGTTTATTATTATTATTATTATTATCATTATTATTATTATTATTATTATTATTATTACTAGCTAAGCTATAACCCTAGTTGGAAAAGCAAGATGTTATAAGCCCCAGGGCTCCACCAGGGAAAAATAGTCCAGTGAGGGAAGGAAAAAATAAATAAATAAACGATATAAGAAGTAATGAATTAAAATGAAATATTTTAAAAACTTTAACAACATTGAAGCATTATCTTAATGATTTCAAAACTGATATTTATAAGTTGTATCTGTGCATTTTTCGTTGTATCAGCTGTGTTATGCAAAGATTTATGGTTGGATTAAATTAGTATAATTATTAATACTAGCCAAGCTACAACCCTGGTTTGAAAAGCAGAATGCTATAAGCCCAAGGACTCAAACAGGGAAAAATAGCCCAGCGAGGAAAAGAAATAATGAAATAAACAAACTTCAAGAGAAGTAATGAACTATTGAAATAAATATTTTTTAAGAACAGTAACAACATTAAAATAGATCTTTCATATATAATCTATAAAAAATAAAAAACAAGAGGAAGAGAAAAGATAAAATAATGTGCCCGAGTGTATCCTCAAGCAAGCTAACTCTGCCCCCAAGAGGCTATAGAGGCTATAGTAGCTGCTTTACCCAAATATTTTTTATCGAATTGAATCTGGCGACTTTGCTGGCTAGTCACCATTGAGAACTAGAGAATTGTTCTTGAATGAATAAGATGGCCAATCAGGAATTATTTGTTTGGCTATGACCGAGTAATTTGATTAAGAGCATACTCCAAACTTACGAACATTCGACTTCCAAACATTCGGAAATACAAGCACAAATTCAACTGAAAATAACAAAAATATGATAAAGGAATACTGTAATAAAAAAATATATAATTTAATACAGTGAGCAAATAGACATTTTCAATAACCTAATATTTATTTTATATGAAATCTATTTGTTGGCCTTTGTAGCTGGAAATCATAAGCCTGGAATACAGGTTTAGGCTTTTCCTAGCCCAAAATTTAACAAAATTGAACTTACAACTCAACTTACAAACAGTTTCTTGTAACCCATTAAGTTGATAAGTTGAGGACGTACTGTATTATGACGAGCTAACCTGGTCCACTTTCAGTCATTCATTCCGAAAACGCAGCCGAGATTCTAATATTTCCTCGAAAATGATGATTGTGGTACTTTTAAATTTTATAATTATGAGATATATTACCCGAGTATTATTATGAGAGATATTTTAACTAACTTTCATAACAATAAATGCTGTCGTTAGAAGAAAAAAACTAAATAAATTTTGATAACGTTTTCTCTCTTTCCTTGTTAAATTTTTGGAAAATAATGATAAATCTTATATCAACCATTAACTAGTTTATTTTACGTGCAAAATAGGTACCGCCGAATTTTATTAGTGTTTAGTAAAAGAAGATTTGGTTATCTAGTATTTCCAAGAAG
>NC_090750.1:83145790-83161920 GCF_036898095.1 Palaemon carinicauda
CTCTCCTGTCATGCAATGGTATTTTTTACCTTTCACTGTCTTGGGGTAGAGATCTCTTGCTTGAGGGGACACTCGGGCACACTATTCTATATTATTTCTCTTCCTCTTGTTTTGTTAAAGTTTTTGTAGTTTATATATGAAAGATTTACTTTAATATTGTTACAGTTCTTAAAATGTCTTATTTTACTTGATAATTTCTTCTCTAGTAGTTTCGTTATTTCCTTTCCTACCAGGGCTCTTTTCCCCGTTGGAGCTCTAGGGGTTACAGCATCTTCTTTTCCACCTGGGGTTGTAGCTTAACAAGTAACAATAATAATAATAATAATAATAATAATAATAATAATGAAAATAATATTATTATTATTATTATAATTAATAATAATAATAATAATAATAATGATAATAATAATAATAATAATAATAATAATAATAACAATAATAATAATGAAAATAATATTATTATTATTATAATTAATAATAATAATAATAATAATAATAATAATAATAATAATAATAAATGAAAATAATATTATTATTATTATTATAATTAATAATAATAATAATGATAATAATAATAATAATAATAATAATAATAATAATAACAATAATAATAATGAAAATAATATTATTATTATTATAATTAATAATAATAATAATAATAATAATAATAATAATAAAATTGGTAATTTCCTCATGCAACATTAAAAGGTTAGAATCCTTCTTCCACCCTTCATCACCCCAAGGATACTTCCTAGAAATGATTATAAATCTTTCCTCCTTTATCTCTTTCCCATCCTTATCACCCACATTTTTCATCTAGTTTCTTAGAATAGCTTCTTACAAAGTCCTTCATATTAAATGAACTTGAATAAATTACATTTAAAGTCATATTTTTAAACTTTTCCCTCATTTGCTTCAAACATGTTTTGTTCTGATATAATTTCAGGTTGAAGTTCACATTTGCAATGCGAATTTATAATTCCTTTCATTTCTGAACTAAACGGTTAACCTATTAATCTAATTAAGTTGCCATTTTCCTCTTTCAAGAGCAAGTGTATATATATATATATATATATATATATATATATATATATATATATATTCACAAATATATATATATATACACAAATATATATATACTCACAAATATATATGTATACATATATATATATATATATATATATATATATATATATATACAAATATATATATACTCACAAATATATATGTATATAAATATAAATATATACATATATATATATATATATATATATATATATATACACACACATATATATATACCGTACATATATATGCTAAAATAGCATATGTATTTCGGCCTCAACCTCCTGAGCCACATTTTCTAATAACACTACTTCTCCATACGCATGAACATATATTATCAGTGAAGAATAGAAGTATGTGCAAAATCATGTTGAATGGCGCAGTATTCGTAGGTGGTTCGACGTGATGATAATGAGCCTTGTGTGTAACAGCACCTGATTAGATTGATTTTACGCTGCTTTTTTCTGTCCTGAGAGACGGCTCAATGTTGAAAATAAATCCACAAAAATAAATCTTAATGGATTACCTATCCTTTAATACAATTGAAATATCGCTTCGCTAAAGCAAATGGAAATCTATCGGAAACGGCTAACACGATATTGTAATTAATCGCTTTATTATAAATTTATTCAACATTTCAAAGAACATAAATTTCATAAATTTCCTAAGGAGATTAACGAGAATTTGCTAACGAAAATCAATCACAGTTTCAGAACCTCTAATGAATTAATTTGATATCAACGGCTTATGCAAATCGTCTTATTAAAGTTTAGATTAATAACATTGATTATAGAATTAAGAGCACTTGCTTTCCATCACCAATAACTCGCTTTTCTTCTTCCCCTCCTTTATCCCTAGATTAAGGGGTCGGTTGCCTGATGCGCCCTCTCTCTTCTTCTTCTTCCCCACTGTTACCAATATCTCACTATCGTCTTTCAAATAAAGCAAAATGATTGATATTAAACACAAGGAGGTCAAATATGTAGGGAATGTTCTTATGTTGAACAGGCTGGCATAAGTCTCTCTTCATAGCTTATATATTCTAGAGAGAGAGAGAGAGAGAGAGAGAGAGAGAGAGAGAGAGAGAGAGAGAGAGAGAGAGAGAGAGAGAGAGAGAGTGAGAGTTTGTAAAGTACAATTATATTTAAACAATACTCAAACATCTAGTTATTTCGAAAGGGATATGGCACCTAAAAGAAAACAATCATAAAATATCAAAAGTAGACAAACTTAAATCGGCCAAATATGAAGTGATTAACCTTAAGAAAAATACACCCAAAATAGCTTAATCAATATAACATAGAGAGAGAGAGAGAGAGAGAGAGAGAGAGAGAGAGAGAGAGAGAGAGAGAGAGAGAGAGAGAGAGAGAGATGCCAGCCACTAATCTGAGAACATTGCAATTGTTGAAAGGTCAACTTGAAAAGTTCAATAGGAAAACTTGACAACAATAAGACGTATTGAAGCTTCGCGAAGGAACAATAATTGGCAAGAAATAACTGAGGTGAAAAAAAGTGTCATATTGAAGAGCTTAAAAATACTTTTCAATAGGTTTTACTGAGTTTTAAACAAGGAAAAACAAGGAGTGACATATATTGAAGAGGAAAATTATGTCTTGCCCAAAATATAAATTCAACTTAATGGTGAAAGAAAGGAGAAAATCACTCGCAGAGGCTAAGAGAAATATTTATCTTGAAATAGAAACAAGATAAATCACAATATATATTAATCTTATTGCATAGTAGCATTTGAACAAAATAATGAATAACCGGTTTCATTAAAATTGTATTTTGGAACAATATATATATATATATATATATATATATATATATATATATATATATATATATATATATATATATATATATATATATATATATATGGAGAGGGAATAGCCCTGCTGTAGTTAGACAAGGTGAAGGATTGAATCTTTGTGTGCGTGTGTATGCATATGTATCTAAATATTTAGCCATCATAATTGACGGGTCGCAAACACTAGTGAGTGTATGTGTGAAACACTAGTGAGTGTATGTGTGTGTGTGTATATATATATATATATATATATATATATATATATATATATATATATATATATATATATAACAAAAACATACAAATAAAAAGTTAACTTTTACTTGACAAAAGAAATCACCAGAGGTGAAGAAACGAGCGTAGAAAAAATAATTATAAAATACGAAAAGAAGAATTATCTTGAAGAAAAAAATTAGGAAACCAAACTTTTCAGAGATTAAAAAACTTTCATAAGAGAAAATACCAGATTGATTAGACCCAAAAGTACGACGAAAACTTGGTCAAATGCAATTGTTTATTCTATAACTAGCCAAAAGATATAATTGCAGTTTTATATTAAAATTATTGATCCCATTATTTCCTTTATTCAGAACAAACTACCAAATTTTAAATATTTCTGCTGGACGTATAATGAAAAATAAAATAAAATAATGATTTATAGGAGAGAGAGAGAGAGAGAGAGAGAGAGAGAGAGAGAGAGAGAGAGAGAGAGAGAGAGAGAGAGAGAGAGAGAGAGATACCAAACAGAAAATAAAAAATAAGTGATAAACCTTAAGGAAAATACACCCAAATAGCTTAATCAATGCCTTAGGAGAGAGAGAGAGAGAGAGAGAGAGAGAGAGAGAGAGAGAGAGAGAGAGAGAGAGAGAGAGAGAGAATAAAAAGAGAAGTGATAACCCTTAAGGAATATACACTCAAATAGCAAAATCAATTACTTAAGTGAGAGAGAGAGAGAGAGAGAGAGAGAGAGAGAGAGAGAGAGAGAGAGAGAGAGAGAGAGAGATTTTATTGTTATCATTAAAGCATAAAAATCCAGACTATACTGCTAAAGACCGCTATAAAATACGAGGTTGAACTGTAAATTGGGTTGAAAAAAAATATACGCGAGAAAACAAGGCATTTACTAAATCACCAGCATTTTAGTAATCCTCATTAAATTGTAAGGTAATCTCTTCTGTTAGGCATACGAAACGACTTGGATAATTACTCATAATAAAAAAAAAAGTATCATACCGAGATGACCTTAATGCCGAAAAATTTATACCTGAAGGTAATATTTCTATTAGTTTATGCTGTGAATTCCTTTCAACGTTTTCGACCTAAAGTACGAGGTGGCTTTCTTAATTGGGAAACGACCCGCTGGGAATTACTCTTGGAATTAGACTTTTAGTTTGCATAACACATAATGAAATGGAATTATGACCTTAGGGCATTCCTACAGCCAGAGTTTTCTTCGTTTTAAAACTCTCCTCTTATAACTCACAGGAATGAAGTACACTGTTAAAAAAAATCGTAATTTTAATCGGAAATTCTCTGTTAAAAGATACTGTTCTCAACCGTATTTCAGTAAAATACAGGTGACCGCCAGTTTACCTTGCTTTGATACTATCTTTTACGGGTTGTTGATCGTAATATCACTCCTTTACGTCAATATATCCATTTATAAAACGGTCAAAATCCTGGAATAAATGTTGCCAGACATTTACAGTTTTTTAAATGCAAATTTTTAAGTGCAGATCGGCGATTTAAGACGAATTGAAAATATTAAGACAAACAAAAAATACTTTACTTAAGTTTGTAGCAAACAACCAAGATTTCTTTCCTGTTTAAATGTAATATGATGAATTTAGACTTTTTTTTTTAAAGTATATTAAAAAGTTAGAAGATTAACCAATAGACTCAACACTACACTGTTAAAAAATTGCAATAAAAACGGTAAAACTCCTGGAATAAATGTTGCCAGACATTTACCGTTATAAAAACGGATATATTGACGTAAAGGATTGATATTATGTTCACCAACCCGTAAAAGATAATAACAATGTAAGGTAAAATCAGGGTCGCCTGTATTTTACTGAAATACGACTGAGAGCAGTATATTCTTACAGAGAATTTCCAACTAAATTTTATATATGCTGTCTGAGCAAAGGTCTTGCATTAATTTTAGCTTTCTGGAAGCATAGTGTACCAACCGTGTGTTACACGATCGTACATAGTAACGACATTTCATTTTGTGTATATATTATGCTTGTATCTTCGTTCTCCCCTCGCACTAAAAAGAACAAGAAATAACATGTATGTTTTTCTCACCGTTAACTGTTAACCGGTGTGGTGTCGGTTGAAACAGGAAATTTCCTGTTGCATTGAGTTCTTGTATATAAAGGCGAATGTTCTATAATAAAGACTCAGTTGCTTTCATCCTGTCTTTGAGTCACAGCCTTCTCTCGGCTCGTCACAATAGTAATCGTTATAGAAGCTGATTGAGCAAGGATCTGTCAGTAGTTTTAGCCTTCTGGAAGCAGTGTAAACGTTATATATGTTCTCTGAGTAAAAATCTGGTACCAATGTTTGCCTTCTGGAAGCGTTGTAAACGATATAGAGGCTGTCTGAGAAAAGTCCTAACAGTGATTTTAGCCTTCTGGAAGCGTTGTAAACGTAATAGAGGCCTTCTGAGAAAAGTTCTGGCAGTGAATTTAGCCTTCTGGAAGCATTTTAAACGTCATAGAATCTGCCAACAGAGCAGAAATAGTTCACCGTAAAGAAAATATGAAATTTATATGCTAATTCCGACAACCAGCCGGTACAAAGAGATAAAGGCATATGCTCAAAAGAATCTTGCCCTCAAAGGATGTTTTCCATCAGAGGTTCTCCTTCCAGACCTTATTCCAAATACGCTATCTCAACCTTGTCCGCACATGGCCAAAAGAACCCTGTCGTTCGCTGTGCCGTCACCAAAGGAGAAGGCTTATTGGATCTAAACTTAAGAGGGAAAATTTACGTCATCTCTTGGGTTTCCATCTTATTATTGCAGGTTTATCAAAATACGCTTAATATACGCATTTCAAGATGTTGAAGATAAAATTACACTGGAGGTGCGCAATCCAAAGTAATGCTCCATACAACGTGATGTGATGTAATTCGTGAGAGAGAGAGAGAGAGAGAGAGAGAGAGAGAGAGAGAGAGAAAGAGAGAGAGAGAGAGAGAGAGAATTTCACGTACCCCACCATGATTAAACTAACAAGGTTATCATGTTTTGATCTTGAAAATATCAAACAACGTTGAGAGAGAGAGAGAGAGAGAGAGAGAGAGAGAGAGAGAGAGAGAGAGAGAGAGAGAGAGAGAGAATCGTCTCTTCATTGTTGTTATATGGTCGAGACTGATCAGTAGACTCACTCTCCTGACATACACAAACCCAACTTATTTCTTCAACTGTCCTGTAGAGATTTATAGCAATTAGCTAACTAACCAGACAATGTAACTCCAAAGGAAGGCAGGTGAAATTCTTTAATGAGCGTTTGGCGTGAGCGAGAGGACTGTTCGGGAAAGGGCTGCATGTTAAGGAAGAGACCTGCACAAGGAAATAGTCCTGGCAGGAAGGAAAAATAAGGAAGGATAAATAAAACCAATGGAAAAGGTTTTGTGCACTGGTAAAATGAAATTATATAAGAATATGAAAATAATTACAGAAAATGTGAAGAAAGAAAAAATCACAAAAATTAACAAAAATGACAAAATAGATTTATTCCTAATCAATACCCGTGAGAAGATCATATATTAAAAATAACGTGATATAATGTGCAGGACTCAGAAGCTATCACTTCAAAGGAAACAAGGAACTGGCTTTGCAGTGATAAAACAAGTGATAATATTAGAATGATTGTTATTATTATTATCAATATTACTCGCTAAGCTACAACCGTAGTTGGAAAAGCAAGATGCTAAAAGACCTGGGGCTCCAACAGGGAAAATAGCATTATTATTATTATTATTATTATTATTATTATTATTATTACTCGCTAAGCTACAACCGTAGTTGGAAAAGCAAGATGCTAAAAGACCTGGGGCTCCAACAGGGAAAATAGCATTATTATTATTATTATTATTATTATTATTATTATTATTATTACTCGCTAAGCTACAACCGTAGTTGGAAAAGCAAGATGCTAAAAGACCTGGGGCTCCAACAGGGAAAATAGCATTATTATTATTATTATTATTATTATTATTATTACTCGCTAAGCTACAACCGTAGTTGGAAAAGCAAGATGCTAAAAGACCTGAGGCTCCAACAGGGAAAATAGCATTATTATTATTATTATTATTATTATTATCATTATTACTCGCTAAGCTACAACCGTAGTTGGAAAAGCAAGATGCTAAAAGACCTGGGGCTCCAACAGGGAAAATAGCATTATTATTATTATTATTATTATTATTATTATTACTCGCTAAGCTACAACCGTAGTTGGAAAAGCAAGATGCTAAAAGACCTGGGGCTCCAACAGGGAAAATAGCATTATTATTATTATTATTATTATTATTATCATTATTATTACTCGCTAAGCTACAACCGTAGTTGGAAAAGCAAGATGCTAAAAGACCTGGGGCTCCAACAGGGAAAATAGCATTATTATTATTATTATTATTATTATTATTATTATTATTACTCGCTAAGCTACAACCGTAGTTGGAAAAGCAAGATGCTAAAAGACCTGGGGCTCCAGGAGGGAAAATAGCATTATTATTATTATTATTATTACTCGCTAAGCTACAACCGTAGTTGGAAAAGCAAGATGCTAAAAGACCTGGGGCTCCAACAGGGAAAATAGCATTATTATTATTATTATTATTATTATTATTATTACTCGCTAAGCTACAACCGTAGTTGGAAAAGCAGGATGCTAAAAGCCCTGGGGCTCCAACAGGGAAAATAGCCCAGCAAGGAAAGGAAACGGGTAAAAATAAAATATTCTAAGAGAATTAACAACATTAAAATAAGTATCTCCTATATAAAATATAAAAACTTTAACAAAATAAGAAATAAGATAGAATAGTGTGCCCAAGTGACCATCAAACAAGAGAACTCTAACCCAATAGATTGGAAGACTAGGGTACAGAGGCTATGGCACTACCCAAGACTAGAGAAAAAAATGGTTTGATTTTGGAGTGTCCTTCTCCTAAAAGAGCAGCTTACCCAAGCTAAGAGTCTCTTCTACCCATACCAAGAGGAAGGTGGCCAATGAACAATTACAGTGAAGTAATCCCTTGGGTGAAGTAAAAATATGATAAAACAAAATAAGAAAGATGATATAAGGAGGAATTAGAAGCTATCGGTTTAATCTTGAATTAAACCCCGTAAGGCAATCATTTGAATGGAATGATTTTGATCTATTGTACGAATTTAAACAAGTTTCAGAAATGTGATAAAATGTACCTTATTGACTGGCCACAAATGTGTTTAAAATAATAATCATAATCTTGCTGTTGACGCCTTTCCCATTTCTAAACGATGCAGTTACTTTTCTATTATATTGAGACAACAAATTATCTATTATATCATCAAATTTCTTTATAGATTAGAATATCCCAAACATTAAAATTAGTTTCGTCACGCTGACTCCGCAGAAATATTTATGCAAACATTCCTTTCACGAAAGAGCAACTCTTCCAAATATATACTTATCTTCACGCTATTACAGTTGGGTTGCATGTTAACGCTTTTGTCGATACTGCGGAGAAGAAAAGACAGGGAAATGTTGCTGATTCTCTTTGTTGCTGATTTATCGCTGTTTTGGGAAATATCTTCAAAACCAAGATAGAGAATGATTAAAATCACGTGTTTTCCCCAGATTATAAACAATGCTCGCTATGTAAATCTCTCTCTCTCTCTCTCTCTCTCTCTCTCTCTCTCTCTCTCGTTATATATTAGTAACTACGCGACTCGTCAGAAATGACGGCTAAACATTTAGAGACATGCACACACACACGCAATGCCTCTCATCAGGGTTTGACTACTTCCTCTCCCCTCCACCCGAGGGATAGGGAGAGCTGTACGTGACCGAAAAAAATATCATATATATATATATATATATATATGTACATATATATATATATATATATATATATACACAGGCACTTGCTCTTTATTATATAAGGGAGATAAACATTAAGTTACATAACAATCCGTTTCAAAATAGAATTGAAAAAAGATAAAGACGTACCATGAAATATTCTATTTACAAGTAATTACGTGATTACAATGTCTACGTGCATTTAAATAGGAGGAGGATAAAGAATGCCTTTGTCTAGGGATGGGATTATGAACGATGTGGTACCCGATACAGATAGTGAGAAATTCTACTAAAATCTAGCGACTTCCACAAATAACTGTTCATTCTCCTTTTTGATTTGGTACCAATCCAAGAGTCATCGTCATCTCCCACGCCTATTGACGCAAAGGGCCTCGGTTAGATTTCGCCAGTCGTCTCTATCTTGAGCTTTTAGATTAATCCATTCATCATCTCCTACTTCATGCTTCATAGTCCTCAGCCTGAGCACGAATAATATCAAGATTTCCATGAGTTATCACTCCTAATATTCTATATTTATTCCCTCAAGCATATACAAAATAGCAACTCGAAAAATGACGATGGAAAGATGTGATTAAAAAGAGAGGGTCAGTAAATGTAAAACTAGAACTTATGGATAAAATGAAACTTTAAGTATCGAAAGGAATTGGTTCGATTTAATGTGAGAGATAGTTCTGTATCAAGACAAATAATTATCAAAAGGAACATCAAAGCAATATGCAATGATTTCGACCAGAACGCTATTGACTGAGCTCACTTGCACAGTGCAGAGAGAAGCAATATTTGGGCCCTGTTCATGCACTGCACACGCCTAAGTTATGTACTGTCTACGCAATGTGCAGTCAATAATTGGCCGCATTGGTATGCATTATGACGCAATATGTGGTAACGTCCCTGACTGGTGAAAGCCAGACTGGGGTTCGAGTCCCGCTTAAACTCATTAGTTCCTTTGGTCGCTACAAACTCACCATCCTTGTGTGCTAAGAATGGGGGGGGGAGGGTTTAGGGGAGCCTATAGGTCTATCTGCTGAGTCATCAGCAGACATTGCCTGACCCTCTTTGGTCCTAGCTTGGGTGGAGAAGGGGCTTGGGCGCTGATCATATGTATATATGGTCAGTCTCTAGGGCATTGTCCTGATTGATAGGGCAATGTTAATGTCCCTTGCCTCTGCCATTCATGAGCGGCCTTTAAACCTTTAAAACCAATAATGACACTACTTGTTTACGCATTGAGTAAGTATTGACACTCACAGTCGGCATTGTTCACACCGAGTTCCCACAAATGCTCACGCTTGGTTCATGAATGTGACAACCACATGCAACGAACATTTATAAACATTTGTTACATGCCAACATTTTAAACATTGTGTGTGTAATTAATGTATTTACAGTATGTATTAAAAGTTTATGTATAGAAACAAAATATACATAATATATTTTCCATATATATAACATTACTGACTTGCAAAAACAAAGGCAAGGAATGTGGAAGCGATACATGTGTAATAAGAGCGGAATTTCTCTATATTTCATAAAAGAAAATTAATAACACACGTGGAAAAGGCCAGGTAGCCAACTTTATTGTATTCTCGAAGTCTTTCAAATACCCCATGATTGGACGCCATTATTCTTTTACTTATAGATTGGGCCTGATTGGTTTTATCGTTATTAAAGGGACAGAGATTCATCAGCTGATTGGTAACGATATATATGTATAATCCTTATTTCAATAATTCAGTATAAAAAAGACAATGATCAATTATTTCGAGCAGCCTGCTCGATGTGATCAGGAAGTAAAGTAAAAGCGAATGAATTAATATCGTAATATCATCATATAATAATATTAATTTTAAAAGCCCCATTTATGCTGAACCTGCGTGGTGCAAGTTCATGTTACATCTTTCTCTCCTTCCCGAATCGACACGGACCATCCCGGATCATGGTCCTGGCGGTCCGGGTGTTGATCTGATATTATTACTGCCAGTTTAAACATATTTCGTAACATGAAAGCTTTAGATTCTGTTGCAATGTACGACTTAATAAGAGTATTTTTTTTTCATCTAATATTGACAGTAGCACACTGGATCCTATGTGGTTCCTGTACGTCCTTCGCATCATTGGGTGTACTGAAATCTTAATTAATTTGTTAAAGAACCAAGCAGTGCTGAATTAAGCAAAAATTCTGGTTCATTGAATGCAAATACAACAGCTATAAGAAACTAATACACTTCGGATCACTGACGATAATAGCTTCAGGTAAAGACATCGACTTATACTTGCAATTACCCTATTGGGTACCAATAAAAAGGAAGGTTCCCGGGCCATAATTTCACACGGTTTTTTGTCTCGCCACTAAACTTTCTTCATAAATTCTACTGTGCCTCTGCAGACATAAACAAAGAATGGCCTACTTGGTAGTTAGTAAAGTGTATTAGGTGTAAGAAGGTTGAGAGGGAGGCAGAAAATTAAATGGCGAGATAATGGGAAGGAGGATATGAAGAGAAGAGGGTTGGTGGAAAAGGATGCCTTTGATAGAAGGCACTGGAAAGGACGCATCAGGCAACAGACCCTTTACTGTAGGAATAACGGTGGGGAAGAAGAAGAATAAGAAGGGGGTATAGAGTGTAAGATGAAGGGTGAAGGACGATATGGAGAAGAGGTTTGGTAGAAGAGGATGCCTTTGATAGAAGTCACTGGAGAGGACGCATCAGGCTACTGATCCCTTAATGTACACTTAAAAATTTGCCGAAAAATAAAAATGGTAAAAATCCTGGAATAAATGTTTCCTGGCATTAACCGTTTCAAAAACGGATATGTTGACGTTAAGGAGTGATATTACGGTCACTAACCCGTAAACGATAATAACAAAGGAAGGTAAAATGACGGTCGCCAACACTTTACTGAAATACGGCTGAGAACATATTTTTACGGAGAATTTCCGATCAAAATTTCGATTTTTTTTGTTTTGTTATCGGTGTACATAACCAAGATCTATTGAATACAAATAACAGTGAGAAAGAAGGTTAGGTTAAGTAGCGTGGGAATGGTATGGGGATAATAACCTTATTTTTGAATACTTGACGATAACCGAGAGAATAAAAAATCTCCATTAGAACCAAACAATTAAAGGAAAAATCCCATAGTTGGAAAAAATATCTATACTGGCATATACACAGCACCTTGCGAGGAATGTCGTGAATCTTCTGTTGATTTCATGTAAAATATATTTTTTAATTCTGAGTAATATATATTATTAAAAGCATATTTTAATTGCTGCCACTCCCCAACATGTCCTAACACTTTAGAAAGAGGACAAACCTTACATTATTTCAGTACCATACTACTACTACTACAACTACTACTACTACTACTACTACTACTACTTGTTAGGCTACAACACTAGTTGGACAAGTAGGCTGCTATAAGCCCCAAAGACTAGAAAAATAGCCCCAGTGAGGAAATAAAATAAGGAAATAAAAAACTATAAGAGAAGAATTTCAACAATTATAAATAAAATACATTAAGAAAAGTAATTCCCTCATATATAAACTATAAAAAGAAAAAAAAGGAGGAAGAGAAATAAGAGGGAATCGTGTACCCGAGTGTACCCCCCAAGCAAGAGAACTCTAACAATAATATTAATTTCAACAACAACAATAATAAAAAAACTATTATTATTCATCTCATAAAAACACAGGTCCAGTTATATAGAAAAAATTAAAACTTGATATAACGTATTTTAAAGGACCTATGACCTGAGGTTTAGCTTCAAGATACGCTCCGCGAAGACAAGTGGCGTATTGTCATAAAAAATGTTGTGGGCGACTCTCAGAAATCATGAAACTTGAGCTAAAGACGCAAGCGGCCTGTAATTAACCAGCTGGAGGGCCTTAGCGAAATTCTGTCTTTTTAAATATTTTGCGTAGTTTTCTCTAGTCTTTTTAATTGCATACAATACGCGAGGACGCAAGCATAATAATAATAATAATAATAATAATAATAATAATAATAATAATAATAATAATGACAACAACACAACAACAATAATAATAATAATAATAATAATAATAATAATAATAATAATAATAATAACATGAATAACAACACCATCATCAACAACAACAGGAACAACAATAATAATATTAATAATAATAAAAATAATAATTATAATAACAATAACAATAATAATAATAATAATTTGAATAGCAACTATTAATAATAATAATAATAATAAAAAATAATAATAATAATAAAAACAATAATATAATAATAATAATATAATAATAATAATAATAATAATAATAATAATAATAATAATAATAATAATAATAATAATGACATACGGTATAAAGAAAATTTACTTTGATTCTAAAATGTTTGAAGCATTTGAATAAGAAAAATCATAGTTTTATGTCAGTTCAACTGCAAAGTTACAATAAAAAAAAATACATAATTCTAAAATATCTACGCACATTCTTAAAGATAATATCTAATTCAGAATTCATACCAACGATTTTTAATTTCTAAAAGATAACTTGGAATGGAATGTATTAAATTGAGAAATAAAGAAACGAAAAAAAGGGAATAATTAGGTTATACCATTCATCCCTTGCAGGAAATTAATAAAAATTAAGGCTATATTCTTATTATTATTACTAGCTAAACAACCCAAGTTGGGTAAAGCAGGATGCTACAATTCTGAGTGTGTGTGAAAATGTGGTGTGTACATAATAGGATACTTTATAAACATGGAATTAAAACGTAGCTCTATAAGTCCCATTAAAATTACTTTTCTCATGTAACATATATCAAAACATGGCGTAATCATACAAAAAAATTAACATGATAATAACAATGAAAAGATTAAAAACATACATTTGTGCAAAGTTTTACCATTCTGTATTAGGAATTTCCAGGTATGTGACATTTTCTAAATTTCATGTCACCAAGCAGAGATTGCTGAGTCATGAGAGAGAGAGAGAGAGAGAGAGAGAGAGAGAGCATATCTTACTTTAATTCAGATATAAACAATAAATCACATGTGTACAGGAGAGAGAGAGAGAGAGAGAGAGAGAGAGAGAGAGAGAGAGAGAAAGCATATCTTACCTTAATTTAAACACACAATAAATCACATGCGTAGAGGAGAGAGAGAGAGAGAGAGAGAGCCAGTTGATGAGCTGTTTGTTTACCATTGACTGCATGTTTGCACTGTCTCTTTTGTTCAATAAATACACACAATAAATCGCATGCGTACAGGAGAGAGAGAGAGAGAGAGAGAGAGAGAGAGGGAATGCATATCTTACCTTAATTTAAATACACACAATAAATCACATGCGTACAGGAGAGAGAGAGAGAGAGAGAGAGAGAGAGAGAAAGCATATCTTACCTTAATTTAAACACACAATAAATCACATGCGTAGAGGAGAGAGAGAGAGAGAGAGAGAGAGAGCCAGTTGATGAGCTGTTTGTTTACCATTGACTGCATGTTTGCACTGTCTCTTTTGTTCAATAATTCAGCAAATCGTGTATAATTTAAAGCAGTCACTCCCACGCCTCTTCGCCGACACCTCTTTCATGTCCAAAGCCAGAGATTGCCATAGCAACCCCACACACCTCTATCCCTCCGACCCACCCCGCCCCCCTTCCAAACCCCCTTTTTCATCCTTACAGTCAACTCTCTCTTCGAGCTCCAATCTCTCTCTCTCTCTCTCTCTCTCTCTCTCTCTTGAATATGTTATACTTGATATTCTCTCTCTCTCTCTCTCTCTCTCTCATCTGTTATCCTTGATAGTCTCTCTCTCTCTCTCTCTCATCTGTTATCCTTGATAGTCTCTCTCTCTCTCTCTCTCTCTCTCTCTCTCATCTGTTATCCTTGATAGTCTTTCCCCTCCCGTCTCTCTCTCTCTCTCTCTCTCTCTCTCTCTCTCTCTCTCTTCTTTCTTTCTCTCTCCTCTCTCTCTCTCTCTCTCTCTCTCTCTCTCTCTCTCTCTCTGCAGTAATTTCTTTACATACAAAATAACAAATACACCGAACAAACTTCAAGCGGGTGTAATATACAGTAACACGGTAAACGAGTTCAAGAATAATCGCAGACAAGATCATAAAACACTCAAAACGTTCAAACCAGAGTGCTCTAGTCAAGAGCAAATGGAGTCTTCTCTATATGTGGCATTTCTTTACATACATAATAGAAAATACATGGAACAGACTTCTAGCGGATGAAATAAACAGTAACACGATAAAAGAGTTCGAGAATAAGTTGGACCAGGTCATAAAAACTCTCTTAAACGTTCAAACGAAATCACTCTACCCAAGATCAAAATAATGGAGGCTACCAGGGTGGACTAAAAAATCTTTGAAGCATCCAAAATCATTGTAACTCCTTGCAACTCTCTCTCTCTCTCTCTCTCTCTCTCTCTCTCTCTCTCTCCCTGCACGCCTACAGCGCCAAACGGTGTTCCGGGGCACTCAGGGGCCTCGAACAAATATGCACGTGTCTAAAGAAATCCTACCTTCCTTCATTTCCTTTCATAAAGCAACGTCTGCCTTTATCCTTTTTTCATGTGCTCTTTATAACTGTACAAGGTAGCATGAAAGCCTTGCCAAGTAGTGAGACAAAAAGGCCGGCCAGGAGGGACGAAAAAGCCCATAAAAATTTCAGGATTCTGGCTAACAATGGTGTGGCCCACAAAGGGGCGAGAAAACACACCGAAACGCCCTAAGAAAATGTTTAGGATTTTTGTCTTAAATGTGGGAAGGGATTTGGTGATTTACATCAACATGGGTTGAGATTAAGTCATTTTTTTTTTTTCAAAAGGAATATAGTCAATGAAATAGTTTTATAAAATTATTTATCCAATAACATTCTGAATGTTACTCTCATTCACATAACATTCTGAATCTTACTGTCATTCCCCATAACATTCTGAATCTTACTGTCATTCCCAAAACATTCTGAATCTTTCTCTCATTTCCATAACATTCCAAATCTTACTCTCATTCCCATAACATTCTGAATCTTACTCTCATTCCCATAACATTCCAAATCTTACTCTCATTCCCGTAACATTCCAAATCTTACTCTCATTCCCATAACATTCTGAATGTTACTCTCATTCTCATAACATTCCAAACCTTACTCTCATTCCCATAACATTCCACATCTT
>NC_090750.1:83162420-83164920 GCF_036898095.1 Palaemon carinicauda
AAGTTTCATAGCTTTTACAGAAACATTTTATAATATTTTTCCGAGTATATCATGTATATCATGAAATCAAAACCCTTCAATATTCGAAATAGTTTAAATTCAAGCATTTTTTAAATATGCAACATTAATTTAATTAACATCATTAGCAAATGGTTGGAAATAAAATATAACGCGGTAAAATTCTGCCCTAACACAAAAGCCTTATTTGCATTTTAATAACAAAGGCAAATATTTATCCGTATGCGGCGGGAGTTACAACTTCATACCGCTGCCTGCCTCTACATGACTAGAGTTGGGAGCAGATTTGGCCTTATCTAGTTCCGGTAAGACCAGTCAGAGAGGCGGACACTTTGCAATCCGTGTAGACACCTCAGGATTTTGTATGTAATCGACTGATAGGTTTGCTTAAAGCAAATGTGTGTTACAGACTAATTCACACACAAACAAAGCCTCTCCAACATCTAAAAATATAACAGACACCTCACACTCCTCGAACTGTCGACCTAACAGCGCCAGGAGAAAGGACGTTGGTGACTGGTACAACACACGACCATACGCTACCGGGGTCTAAGGGATGGCAGGCAGGGCAGGCGATCGGGACTACGGTCTACCATAAAGGCAAAACAAAGTCCTTCTAAAAGAAGGCAACCGTGCTTATCCCTATACAAATGAGAAAACAGTACGTTAATACAAGTTTCAGAATTGGAACCCAAGGCTGAATGCCAAAATCCTTTTGCCATATATTTGCACGTTTCTTTATAACGAGAGGGAACTTGTGAGATGTAACTCTCCTACAAAGATTGGCAGAGTTTAATAACAACAACAACAACAACAATAATAATAATAATAATAATAATGATAATAATAATAATAAAGGTTTAACAGAATCGGTGTAACTTATGTAAACGAATGTAATTTCTAGGAAGGAGTATCAATTTCGTATCTGAATTAGAAGAAAGGAGATCATAACCGATAAGATATTCAATGCAAAAACAAAACTCTACTCAGATGACATGATGGAAGAATTCCTAAAGTTAGCGAACGTATGTTGCAAACATACTTTTGCGCAACTTCTGAGACCAACCTCTCTCTCTCTCTCTCTCTCTCCTCTCTCTCTCTCTCTCTCTCTCCTCTCTCTCTCTCTCTCTCTCTCCCTGAATTTCAACTTGCAAAAGGTTATGGTTTAAGAAGAGAGAGAGAGAGAGAGAGAGAGAGAGAGAGAGAGAGAGAGAGAGAGAGAGAGAGAGAATGTTTAGTGATTATGACAGAGAATTACAATGCATTCTCTCTCTCTCTCTCTCTCTCTCTCTCTCTCTCTCTCTCTCTCCTCTCCTCTCTCTCTCTCTCTCTCTCTCTCTCTAGAGAGAGAGAGAATGAACGTTTAGCGATTATGCCAGATAATTACAATACATTCTCTCTCTCTCTTCTTCTTCTTAAACCAGAAGTTTTAACCTATTGGAAGATGAAATTCAGGTATGTTCCCGAATACTGATCTTCGAATTTGGAATTCTGTTGATATAAACATTCACACCGAAGCTCAATACAGGTTAAAATTACAGAAAATTTGTATGAATGCTTAATAGTTTAAAAAAACGGCTTATAACTTAGTAATAAAGTCCTTGTAATGCCTTCCAAAACTACGTTATGAAACTACAGTTCCTATTCGTATAATATTACATTTTATGATTATTATCTGTCGATACTGAATTCAAATAACTACAGTATATCCTCTACTGTGCCGTTCCATTCCTAGTTGAATGATCAGTTTTCAAAAATGCTACTTAAAGTATCAGTCACAACCTACGAATCCGTACATTGTCTACGTGTTTGGTTTTTGGATATCAGAGAAAAAATGAGGAGCTTGTATGCTTTAAAAAAAATACTTTCGAACAATTTCTACGTTTTTGGAATTTAGATCTCTGAGAAAAATGTGGCGTTTGTATGCTTTGGAAAATAATTCATACAATTACAAATTTTTAATTTTTCGATGGCAGAAAAAACCTTGGCGTTCGTATGCTTTGAAAAAAATTCATACGATTTCATTTTTTTTTTCCGATGGCAAAGAAAACCTTGGCGTTCGTATGCTTTGAAAAAAATCGCAAGATTTCTACGTTTTTGGATCACAAAGAAAACCGTGGAGTTCGTATGCTTAGAATAAAATTCCGTAAAATTTCTAGGTTTTTGGTTTTTGGGTAGCAGAGAAACTAGTGGTGTTCGTATCCTTTGATAAAAATTCGTACAATTTCTACTTTTTTGGATCGCAAAGAAAACCATGGACTTCGCATGGTTAGAAAGACTCGCACAATTTCTACGTTTTGTTTTTTGGATCTCAGAGAAAACCGCCATGGTTTTCTCTGAGATAACCAGAATTCGTACAATTTCTACGTTTTTGGATATCAGAAAAAGTGGTATTGGTATGATTTGATAAAAATCCTTACAATTTCTACGCTTTTGGATCACAAAGAAAACCGCGGAGTTCGTATGCTTTGAAAAATATTTC
>NC_090750.1:83172420-83217175 GCF_036898095.1 Palaemon carinicauda
GAGAGAGAGAGAGAGAGAGAGAGAGAGAGAGAGAGAGAGAACAAACTGGAAAAGAGTGGAGTATAGCCTGAAGCAAGTAAGTAGACCCATTACGTTGTAAGGCCATAAGATGTATTATAAAAGGTCTATTCGAACTCTACAAAAAAACTGAGCTACTTTACCTTTTTTTCCAATACAGCTGGAAATTGTTTGTCAAGAACCTTTGCCTGGAGGATAATATAGACAAAGGAAATACATAAAATTCATAATAATCATATTACAAAAGGAAATTAGAAAGTTATTCCAAAGGATTTTTAATGGAAAGCCAAGGGACCAAGGGACCGGGTACCTTCAGGGCGTAGGCTTAACGAAAAGGTATATAGGCTTTGAAATATTCCTTAAGCAAATTTATATATGATTTTCCACATTTCTAACCCTCATAATAAGAGGGGAAAAATGACCTGTAGGCCTTCGGGGTCTGCTGCCGACAAGGGGTTCTTAAATATACTTGGGTTTGCCATACTCTGATTTCCATTCCCTCAAACTCGCGCACACACACACACATATATATATAAATATATATATACATATATACACATACATATATATAATATATACATATATACACATATATATACATACATACACACACACATATATATATATATATATATATATATATATATATATATATATAATCTCTTTGCATATTTATACACACATACATACATATACAATGGAATCTCGGTTTCTTGGGCCCAGGTTCGAATCTCTGGGGCGGCCAGAAGCTATTATCTTTGAGTTGATTTCCCACTTGCGCCTCTGAGAGAATCCAGATATTAGGAGTATAATATATTGCTTATATAAATATAAAAAACACGTCTAAATATGCAAAATTATCATATACATACTGTATATGTATGTATGTATACTGTATACAGATACATATGAGAATGAATTCATGCAGAATACAGAATAAGTGAAGCACATTCGCTTGCAAAATCAAATTGACAAATTATACAGTCGAGGTCGCAGGTATATTTCCATTTCGCAATGACAGCCGATTAGGTCATCAGACAATCAAGGTGAATATTAATTATTTTATGTCTTGCGGAGAGATAGCCAGAGCAGGACGTATCTATACTCAATTCTTTTTAATGAGGCGCATTTGCACTGACTCGCAGGGGTAGTGCCCTTTTAGCTGGAAATAGTTTCCAACTAGCTGATTGGATAGAATTATTTTGTTCAACCAATCAACTATAGTCCATTTCTTTTAGCAAGGCAGATTTGCACCGACTCGCAGCGGTGCCCTTTTAGCTCGGAAAAGTTTCCTGATCGCTGACTGGTTAGAATTATCTTGTCCAACCAATCAGCGATCAAGAAACTTTGCCGAGCTAAAAGGGCACCGCTGCGAGACGGTGCAAATATGCCTCGCTAAAAGAAATGGACTATATTAGGGAAGTTTTCCCAGGTAAAAGGGAACCAACCCTGTGAGTCAGTGCAAATGCGCCTTATTAAAAAATACCAAGTATAGTAATTGTTCGAGGTGAATGCAAATCTAGTTTATTCAACAGATAACGAGCTTATATACAAACAGTTGAGGGTAACAATGTCACAAAAATTGCAAACAATGTGAAACATGCGATGGCAAGCTTAAAGAGGCTTTTCTATTATCAGTGTAGGAGAGAGCGAGATATAAAAAAGCATTAGCATTACAGAGCATGAAACACGTGTGGTAGGTTACATAATATATGAAAAGGGCAAAGAGTAAGTAAGATATAAAATAATAATGACGTCAGCATCCAAATAAGCTGCTAATGATAACCGGCCTTCTATATACACATCTTCGGGTAAATGATATATTGGTATATCAAATGTTAAAAATGTGAAGGCAAATATAGGTATCTTTTCGATCGATGAAAATAACCTTAAGATTCTATTAATATTTTTCATATTTATTGGTAGCCATGTTGTCTGAAACTTAATTTTATAAGGTACCATAATGATAATAATACTGATAATAAAATAATAAGCACCAAATATAAACCAATTTACATGATAAAACTTATTACAAACGGAGGCTGGACTATATCGTGTTCTTAGACAGTTCCCGATCTTAGGTAGCCAATGAAGACACAGCAATACATATTTCTTGTCGATTTTAGGCAGCAGGTGAAAATGAAAAAACTGGGAAACATTAAGCTTGAGGTTTATTTTTTCTCTCTCTCTCTCTCTCTCTCTCTCTCCACATAAAAGGAAATACATCTTCAAGAAAAATGTGTGAAATAGTTGTTAAAACTTTGGCCAATTAAAAAGAATATTTCAGGTACCTAACGATTTCCCAGATTAAAATCAGTCTTCCCTTCAATTAAACCAATAACGAAGTAATATCATGACAGTGATACATTCATTAATATTGATAATGCATTACTAACACTGGTACTACTACTACTACTAATAATAACTGTTGTTATAATCAATAACGAAATAACGATCAATATAATGTAAATACAATTTTCTTCCATTTATTCTACCCAAAGTTCATTTTTACACACATCAAACAAAAATTTCCCCTATTTCTTATCGGATAAAAATCCAATAACAAACAAGAGTTGTTCAGTTTTCCACACTCCCCAACTCACTCGCCAAAGACAGAACGACAGACAGTAATTGTCCTAAGCCTGACAGCTTTCAATAACAAAATCCCCAGCAAAACAAGGAAGTAAGTTCCAAAGCAGAGATTAACAATAGATACAAAGTAACCTTGCAAGTTTATTACGAATTTTTGTTAGACTTCAATCGAGGTTAAGCCCAGAGATCTCATAGTCCTATACTTTTTCACTCCTTTGCACTCCAGACTTCCCTTCTTTCTTCGCTTGTTGCTAAACCCAGATCTTCCCTTATCCAACAATTACTATTTATATTTACTACTAAGTATTTTTCCTTTCTTCAATGGGCTATTCTTCCCTAGTGGAGGCCTTGGGCTTATAGCATCTAGCTTTTCCAACTATGGTTGTAGCTTGGCTAGTAACAACAACAACAACAACAACAATAATAATAATAATAATTTCTTCATTTCCCATCTTTCAACATCCATTACTCCACCTTCCTGCTTCCATTCTCTCTAATATTCTGACTCTTTCTCATATTTACTATTCACTTTCTACTCACACAAACACTTTCAAATTATTTCACCAGTTCCTGAATTATTTCTTAATCATTGGCAATTCAACCCACCCCCCATCTCATAACTCTGCATCTACTGTACATCTACGACCCTTCCCCTGACCTATTACATCTCTCCAAATATTAAGATATTAAACAAACAAACAGATAACCAATCTTTATCTCTGCCCTAAATGAACCCCGCACAAGACCCTCTTGAATAAATAATGAATAATTAAAACCTTTTTATCTCTCTCAATAATTTACCTTCTGACTTCACACATGAATGTTCAGTATTCACATGATTGTTCAATAGTCACATAACTGTTCAGTAATCACATAAATATTCTTTATTTATTGGATGTTTGCGCCGATACCGTTCTCCCCTTACGAATTCGTGTATCTTTTATCTAATTTTCTCAATCAAAATGATAATACACAAAGTCCTGATATACTAGGTTATGTTATACCATTTCAATTATTATTATTATTATTATTATTATTATTATTATTACAATCCAGGTTATAACCCTAGTTGGAAAAGCAAGATGCTATAAGCCCAAGGGCTCCAACAGGGAAAAATAGCCCGGTGAGGAAAGGAAATGAATAAACTACAAGTAAAGTATGAACAATCAAAATAAAATACTTCAAGAACAATACCAAGATTAAATTAGACCCTTCACATACAAACTATAAAAATTTCAAAAACACAAGAGCAAGTGAATAAGATAGAACAGCATGCCCGAGTGTACCCTCAAGCAAGAGATCCTTAATATATCGTATATCCCTTACATGCCTTTATAATGTTCATCTCCTTACCGTGGAATAATAATTCCTTATACTATGCATTAAGAATCTTCACTTAATCCAAACATACATTAAATACCCTTAATAGTATCTCCATCACCTTATCAATATCATACATGTGATTTCATTTATTCAATTTATGACTTTTGGCACATCGTTACGGTCAGGGAGTCTATTCAACAGCATGAAACGGCGCAGAGATCCTTCAGTAGTGCATACAGTGCTCTACATGAGGTGCACCGGTGTTACTAATGCCCTACGATGAGATCTCATTTGTGACTCAAATAACTGGTCGTTCTTTTCCTTCTTCAACCTATATCTCTCTTCAAATCTCTATTTGCACCTTCATTATTTCTTAGGTCGTTTATTTATTACCTTGTTTCCTTTCCTCATTGCGCTATTTTTCCCAGTTGGAGCCCTTGGCTTTATAGCATCTTGCTTTTCCAACTAGGGTTGTAGCTTAGCTAATAATAATAATAATAATAATAATAATAATAATAATAATAATAATAATAATAATAATCTGATGTGTCAATTAACTAATTAATCTTTTTCTTGACATTTTCCTGTGAAACAATTGGTTTTACAAAAAGTTCTTTTTATTTCTACTTCCACCAAGGAGGTTATAAAATCGAGTCTCTTTATTTACTTATTTGTCTGTGTGTCTGAGGACAGGATTACGTCAAAACTACATAACGGAATTTGGCGAGATTTTCACCGCAGACAGATCTTAGGACATGGACGATGCCATTAAATTTTGGAGATGATTTGGATACTAAACCCGGATTTACATTTTTCGCCATTTTAAAGATAACGTCGAAAAAAATTGCCAGATTTTGACAAAATTTCCAACACACACAGATCTTAGGTCATGGGCGACACCATTAAATTTTGGACATGACCAAGATCTGGATCCGGATTTCCTTGTTTCGCCATTTTAGAGATAACGTTAAAACAAACGGAGGGATTTTGACGAAATTTCCACCACAGATAGACCTTGGGGCTTGGGCCATGGACGCCTCCATTAACCTTTGGCGGAGGTCAGAAATCTCTGTTCTTTCCGTAGACTTCTATTAATTGACTATGATTTTCTCCCTCATTCAATAGTCGACTATTTTTACCAATCCTCCTTTAAACTTGCAAACCATCTTTTCTTCCGTCATATCTTTTACTTGAACTAATCTCCTTTTCCCTTCCATAAACTTGGTGTTTCCTTAGCGCTTTTCTTCGATCATGTTTTCACCTAAACTAATATAATTTTCCCTTTCATAAACTTAGATTTTCCTCAGAACTTTTCTTCGGTCATGTTTTTCCTTAAACTAATCTCATTTTCCCTTCCCTAAACTTGGTGTTTCCTTAGCACTTTTCTTCGATCATGTTTTTTCTCAAACTAATCTCCTTTTCCCTTCCTTAAACTTAGTCTTTCCTTAGCAACTACTTGAATCACACACCTTTTCACTTATCCATTGCCGTTCATCTTTTCCCAAAGACTGTAACCCTTAAAAAAAAACTGATCTATCTATTCACAAACATAAACCTTTTCTTCGCTTCTACCTATGTCCACATATCTCACCGTATCCATTCTTCTTGTACAGTTTGCTTCATTAATACCGGTACACTTCACGTGAAGCAAAGGAGACGTCTGCCAGTTGCACAGTGTAGCGGGTAACACAGTGTCTAGCAAGATGAAACTACTGGCAACGCTGTCTAAGCTAATAAAGACGTGATTAATAGCATTTTTAATAATTTTACGATGTGCTGTATAGAAAAATGCAAGATTTTGCCTTGTAGCACTTCGTAAAATTAATAAAAATGCTTTTGATCGCGTGTTTACAAGCACAGCGACTTTGTTTTACAAGCAGCGCTGCCAACAGTTTCTCTTTGGCTATACACTGCATTAATTGCTACAATTTACAGATGCCAGGCGTCTCCTTAGCGTCCAGCAGAGTGTAGCGGAATTAATGAGGCCAACTGTACCATGAAAGCTAAGTAAAACACAGTACCGAGTTGTTTCTTGTAACTTCAGACAACGGTCATTGCCCCTTTCCCTCCTTGACTGTAAAATCGAACCTGGGTGGCAGCAATCTTTTGAAATATTAATGACCTCCTACACATACATAATAGGCTTACCACAGGCAAGTCAAACCACAAACGACACCATGGTATTCCCCTCTTCCTGGATCCCTGGGCATAAAGATTTTTATTTTTTTATTTTTTTGTCTAGGACTTCTTTCACAATAGTTACATGACACTTTTTTTAGGAAGTATTTTCTCTCTTATCCGCAACAATTGTGAAATGTTGTTTTTTACAGCAAAAACAACATTAATAATAATAATAATGATAATAATAATAATAATAATATGGAAAATAACTTAAAAAAAGCTCTCTAGAAAAAATTCTACAATTCCGGGCAAGACGACTGACAAGCATTAGGCTTACCTGGCGTATAGTGAGGTGAACAATAACACCAGCAACAACAACTACAATAATAATAATAATAATAATAATAATAATAATAATAATAATAATAATAATAACAAAAAGCTAAAACAACCATATCGCTTCTCTTTGAAAATTTACGCCTCTTTGGAAAAAAAAAAAAAATTGCCGCATTTGGCTGTTCTTCCTAAAAGTATTTTCTCGATTTATCAATTTTAGTTCTTTCTTGAGCAAATTACATTTTCTACTCATACCCGGCTCTCACTTAACCACATGAAATATTCATGAAAACCAGTTTTACTCGCCCCCAACAACATGGTTAAGTGAATAAATCACCCCTAACAACACAGTAAAGTGAATAAATCAACCCCAAACAACACAGTAACTTGAATAAATCACTCCCAAACACAGTAAAGTGAATAAATCACCCCCAACAATACAGTAAGTTGAATAAATCACCCCTAAACAGTAAAATGAATAAATCACCCCCCAACAATGCAGGTGAATAAATCACCCCCAACAACACAGTAAAGTGAATAAATCACCCCCAAACAACACAGTAAAGTGGATAAATCTCCCCAAAACACAGTAAAGTGAAAAAATCACCCCAACAACATAGTAAAGTGAATAAATCACCCCCAACAACACAGTAATGTGAATAAATCACCCTCAACAATACAGTAAAGTGAGCAAATCACCCCCAACAACACAGTAAAGTGGATAAATCTTCCCAAAACACAGTAAAATGAATGAATCACCCCAACAACATAGTAAAGCGAATAAATCACCCCCAACAACACAGTAAAGTGAATAAATCATCCCAAACACAGTAAAGTGAATAAATCACCCCCCAACAACACAGTAAGTTGAATAAATCACTCCTAAACACAGTAAATTGAATAAATCTCTCCTGAACACAGTAAATTGAATAAATCACCCCCAACAACGCAGGTGAATAAATCACCCCCAACAACATAGTAGTGTATAAATCTCCCCAAAACACAGTAAAGTAAATATATAACCCCCGAACAACACAATAAAGTGAATAAATCACCCCAACAACATAGTAAAGCGAATAAATCATCCCTAACAACACAGTAATGTGAATAAATCAACCTCAACAATACAGTAAAGTGAGCAAATCACCCCAACAACACAGTAAAGTGAATAAATCAACTACAAATTTCCTTTACTGTCCGTCAAGTTAATAATGATGTTGATCCAGTTCATCATTCTGCTGTTGTATTCTACGTCGTTTGATTTTCTTTTTTCTTTTTTTTTTCCCGGACGTAATAAACAACCGGGACCGTAAGCGAAATTAAAGCTCTCGTAAAAAAACCTCAATTACTGTTGCCTATTCCCGAGTACAGTCAGTCAAACAATAATTTCCTAGAAACGAGGATTAGCTATTCACGAGTGTATAAATATAACTGCATAAATGCATTTGTATATGCATTATGGCCCATTAATGCCTTTAAAAGAAGAGAGAGAGAGAGAGAGAGAGAGAGAGAGAGAGAGAGAGAGAGAGAGAGAGAGAGAGAGAGAGAGAGAGAATTATAGCTATAAATGAACGCACTATTGCTATCTTTAAAAGAAAACAGGGTAAAAAATAATCAATGAGCTCATGCAGATAAAAAAAAAGACAAGGCCAAATTGCCAAAAGAGAGAGAGAGAGAGAGAGAGAGAGAGAGAGAGAGAGAGAGAGAGAGAGAGAGAGAGAGAGAGAGAGAGAGAGAGAGAGAGAGTATAGATATAAATGAACATACTATTGCTATCTTTAAAAGAAAAACATGGAAAAACAAGTGAGCAAGTCCTGAACGCGGACATGGTCCTCGTAGAGGACATACCTCCGCCAAGGTGATCTTCAAATGTACTTGACCTTCACGTGACCTTGACCTTCAGGTGACCTTGACCTTCACGTGACCTTGACCTTCACGTGACCTTGACCTTCAAGTGACCTGCTTGACTTTTGACCTTCAAGTGATCTTTGTTCATTTGCCACTGATACTTAATATGACATTGATATAATGCACCAATATGACCTTGACCTTTGACCTTTATAAATTTGAACATCACCCATGGGTTGCGCCTGGACTAGGACTTCCCTGTTGGCTTATGCAAAAGTCAGTGCTTTATTTCTGTCTCTTGATATGGCCACTTATGTCATAGTGACACCAGTGACCCCTGTGACCTTGACCTTGGGGTGACCTTGACCAAAATTTAATCAGTTCTTCCATACACATTGGGGAACTACTTGGCCAAGTTTGAAGTGATTCCGTGTAGAAATGTGGCCTCTACGTTGTCCACAGACAGACAGACAAACAGAGAAACAAACAAACAAACAAACAAACAAACAAACCGAACCGAAAACATAACCTCCTGGCGGAGGTAATAATAAGCTCATGCAGAGATAGAAAAAAAAAAACAGGGCCAAATTTCCGCTTGGCCCTCTAAGTGTTCATCTTACCTAGCAAAAGCAGCTTGACATCCTTAGCGGCCTCGTTAGCATCCTCCTTCATCTTCTTCTCGATCTCTTTATTCCTGGCTCTTGCGGCCCTATCCTCTGCTGACATCGTGCACCCCATCTTAACCAGGTATTTCTCCGTGGCGAAGGATTACGACCTGAGAGATTCGCAGAAAAGGAACGAAATCTTCCCTTGCTGAACGGGGGACTCGACTGCTTACTGGGTTGATCTTAGCAGGGTTAAATGCACTTTCATTTCCTTTGACGACAATCAATTGGCTTATTCCTGGTAATTCTCCGGCTCACACACACCTCTTTTTTATCTATTTTTCCTCTCAGCTAATGACACTCTCTAAAACGAAACGGAATAGTAACTGATACGACCAAAGCAATCAGAAAAGGGGATTCCAAAATGATGAAATCGGGATTGAAACAAAATTTGCAATATTAACTCAAGAAATATTCGCCTTCAAAACTTAAATTTCACGATGTCCATAAACAACCAGAGAGGAAATCAAAATAGAAAAAAAAGCCAGTAGTAACCCACCCACCTTATTTTTTTTCCAACCTCCAACACCAGCTCAACCCAAAACAAGCGAACCAGCGATGTCACAATGCAGGACACGCACGCTCGCACATACACACACTCACACAAACCAAGGAGGAGGGGAGGATCAGACTAGAGGGGACTTTTGTCTCTACTTCACATGAGCCGAGAGCTGGCCGAGGCCCCGTAGCTCTCCACACCACAGAGTCTTCCAGCAAACTGGTTTCCAGAGGTTGCTGCCGTTCGCTCGGCATGAGTCGCCTCGCTCTCCCACTCTCCCTTCCAGCTCCCGCTGCGCCACCTTTTGAAAGTGGCGAGGTTCAAGAGGTGAATGAAAGAGGGGAATAGAGCTGGATGCAGACCAAATAGAAGAGTGCAAAGGGCTAAATACAGGAAGAGAAGATATCATGGGGTAAGGAGGGGGAAAGAGAAGATAACATGGGGAGAAGAGGGGAAAGGAGAGGGAAAGAGGAGATAACAAGGGGGCAGGCGGGGAAATAAAAGATATGGTGCAAGAAGAAGTAAGGAGAGGAGAAGAAATGATAACTACGGGAAAAGAGAGGGGAAGAGAAGATAACAAGGGGAAAGGAATGACAAGGAGAGGGGTAGAGAAGATAACAAGGGGAGAGGAAGGAAAAGGAGAGGGGAAGATAAGACAACAAGGGAAAGGAGGGGCCAGGAGAGGGGAAGAGAAGATAACAAGGGGAGAGGAGGGACAAGGAGAGGGGAAGAGATGATAACAAGGGGAATGCAGGGGAAAGGGGAGAGGAAGAGAAGATAACAAGGGAAGAGGAGGGACAAGGAGAGGGGAAGAGATGATAACAAGGGGAATGCAGGGGAAAGGGGAGAGGAAGAGAAGATAACAAGGGGAGAGGAGGGACAAGGAGAGGAGAAGAGATACTAACAAGGGAAAAGGAATGACAAGGAGAGGGGATGAGATAATAACAAGGGGAAAGGAGGGGCAAGGAGAGGGGAAGAGAAGATAACAAGGGGAAAGGAGAGGGGGAGAAAAGATAACAAGGGGAGAGGAGGGGAAATGAGAGGGGAAGAGATGATTACTATGGAAAAGGAGAAGAGAAGATAGCAAGGCGAAAGGAGGGGCAAGCAGAGGAAAAGGGGTGTTGGGATGTCAGGAAGAGACGAGAAGGTCAATCAAACTGTTTGTGATGTGGTAGAAAAAAAACGCAGCGGAAGACGAAAAATGGAATAGGGCTCTGTGAACATGATGAAGATGTCATGAATAAGGAAACAGGGGGCTATGAATCACAGGAGGAGGAGGAAGGAAGGAAGGAGAAGGGGGGGAGAAAAAGAAGATTGCACTGCTCAGGGGAGGAGGGTAAGGAATGCCAGAGTGGGCCTCTGCGTGGATGAGATGGTAAACCAAAAACAGCAGGGGAGAGAAGAGGGATCATATCCCATTGGGAATAAGACTGGGCTTAGCAAACAGAGCTCTTTAACAACAAGAGATGACTGACCTGCAAGAAACCAAAGCCAATTTGTTTCAGTTTCAATGTAGAATATTCTGTCAACGCTCCAGAGCTTACTTTCAATGTATGTATGTATATGTATATATATATATATATATATATATATATATATATATATATATATATATATATATATATATATATATATATATATGTATATATATACATATATATATATACATATATATATATATATATATATATATATATATATATATAGAGAGAGAGAGAGAGAGAGAGAGAGAGAGAGAGAGAGAGAGAGAGAGAGAGAGAGAGAGAGAGAGTTACAAGGATTTTAAATGTCTCAAAGACTTTTTAGTCCATCCGGGGAGACTCATTTGCTCTCTCTCTCTCTCTCGCGAGAGAGAGAGAGAGAGAGAGAGAGAGAGAGAGAGAGAGGAGAGAGAGAGAGAGAGAGATTGGAGTGAAGAATACAAAAGGTTTGCGATGTGAAGGATAACATAAATAAGAAAACATTGGCTATGAATCAGAGGGGAAGGTGAGGAAAGAAAGGGGGGTGGGGGCGAGAAAACTACTCCACTAGAGGCGAGGAATACTGAGAGAGAGGCGTTTGTGTGCGTGTTTGTGAAAGGAAACCAAAACAGTGGGGCTGAGGTAAACGATCACATCCCCCAAAAGAAGATTTCACCCACAAAGGAGTAGTCTTAACAAGTCGTAAACATGAGAAATATATATTTCCAATTTCGTATCTGACAGCTTCGTCGACACTGCAGCACGCACATACATACATACACGCCCCTCCTTCCTCTTTTGGGGGTTAAAGCATCTCGAAGAGTCTTTAAGGTATGGAGCTGTTTTTAGTTTTTTTCCGTAGTTGGAGCCATTTACAGATGAAATGAGGCTGAACATTGCCGTAAGTATTACCAAAGCCCCTTTTTTTTCTTAATGTGAAAAGGCATGTACCTACAGGGAAGTAGGATATTTGGATGTTGGTATAATTTACAGCCACTGGATGTATTTGCATTGGCATGTCAACTGGGAGAGTTGTCCCATTATTTTGGAGATATATTTCATAAATATAATAGGGGAGAGGTATGAAATTGGCTTGTATGAACAACTAATAGTAATTGTTTCTTTTAAAGGATCCTGGCTAATGATAAAATTAAGAGGCTGTTACGTTAGTATGTTCATAATATCAACCAGATCTATCTGTTTCTCTTCCCCCAATGAGACAATGACATATCAATCAGATTTAAGTCTCTCTTTCCCAACTAGACAATGGCTTTTGTTGTTCTTATGCTAATTCTACGAATCACTCGGATGCTCTCTCTCTCTCTCTCTCTCTCTCTCTCTCTCTCTCTCTCTCTCTCTCTCTCTCTCTCTCTCTCTCTCTCTCTCTAAGTTTTTTTTAAACGAGCAAGATTTATTTTTCAAGTATGAGAAGTGATAAACAAAAGCAAATATGAAATAGTTTTATAAATTTATTTCAGACAACAAAAACTTAAAAAAAAAAAAACAGCATGAATCGGAGTTTAACAGGAATAAAATGTAATAAAACTAAAAACTAAGTTATAAGAAAAAATATCTTTACCTTGGCATCAAATGGATACTGGACTGCGTCATGGAATCATTCTAAGGTTGCAGCAAGGCGCCAAGGTGACGGGTAAGATGCAGAACATTGCAAAGTTGGAACTAAAGAAAGACTGCAATTGTTCTCGTATTGGAACTACAGCAATTAATATTATCTTCGCTGACCAATGAGCTTATTGTTGCACTAAGCCACTGGCATAGTAGTTGGATCACCAGAGAGAGAGAGAGAGAGAGAGAGAGAGAGAGAGAGAGAGAGAGAGAGAGAGAGAGAGAGAGAGAGAGGGAGAGATAAAAGCTGGGAAAACTAATACTATTCGCTGCAGAGATTATCAGGACACACCTCTGCCAAGAGATGATGATGATGATGATGATGATGATGATGATGACTGTGGAAGAGAAACTGAAGAGACAGGGGAGAACTCGGGATAAGTAAAAGAAGAGGAGGAGGAGGAGGAAGAAGAACGGGAAGGGGAGGATAAGATATGAGAGGAGCTAGAGAAACGAGACGAGAGAATTATGGAGAATGGAGCTGATAGATGTGATTAATGCCTATGAACGGAGATGATGGCACCATGATTGTGGGATGGCCATTTTTCATTCAAGAAGGCGGTTGAACTGGGCTCATCGGTGGCTAATGAAGGACAGAGAGAGAGAGAGAGAGGAGAGAGAGAGAGAGAGAGAGAGAGAAGAGAGAGAGAGAGAGAGAGAGAGAGAGAGGGGGGGGAACTGAAAAATTTGGAGTAAAGCTCAAAGGAAACAAGTAGTCCCAAAATAATAATGCTCGATTATATAGAGAATAAAACATACTTTAATCTAACACAAGAGAGAGAGAGAGAGGAGAGAGAGAGAGAGAGAGAGAGAGAGAGAGAGAGAGAGAGAGAGAGAGAGAGAGAGAGAGGGTAACCTAAAGTTTGATTTCTACTTGCAGTTTGACTGCAATGTTCATAACATTATTTCCTTTCTTTAAAAACTGCAATCTCTCTCTCTCTCTCTCTCTCTCTCTCTCTCCATCTCTCATCTCTCTCTCTCTCTCTCAGACAAGGATATCATTATGTGTATTCTTAAAATATCTTCAATAATTAAAATCATTGAGCAATACATCATATCATTCGTAAGGAATATATTGTATGCACTCTATAATATTAATACATCGGCAGAAACGGAAATGTGTTTTAAATAGCCAAACAATCCAGTAAATATAAACTGTAAAATGTTAATTAGTCGGTGAACATTTACATATTCTTAGTTAAAATGAATAAATGATCTAAAATGGAAAAAAATATCCTTTTAATCAACAGAACCTTAACAGACAGATATAGAAAGTCTGGATACTTTTAAATATATGATAAACATCCTGAATTATCGAACTTAATATCGTATATATATATTATATATTATATTATATATATATATATATATATATATATATATATATATATATATATTAAGTTTTACTCTTGAGTAATAAAGCATTGTAGAGTAGTTTGTGAATATTTCAATATTCGATTTGTAGAAAAAGTCAAAACAGTGTTATCCTTATGTTTAAAGGCCGCCCATGAAAGGCAAAGGCAAGGGACAGTGAAGTGACATTGTCCTAGCAATGGCCTAGTTACTGACCATATTTACATATGATCAGCGCTCAAGCCCCTCTTCATCCACGCTAGGACCAGGGAGGGTCAGGCAATGGCTGCTAATAACTCAGCAAGTAGTTCTATAGGCTCCCCCAAACCCCACATTCTTAATTCACAAGGATGGTGAGATTTCAGACACTAATGAACTAGAAAGTTTGAGCGGAACTCGAGCACCCTTCTGGAGATTACCAAGCTGGGACGTTACCAATATGCCACCACAACGATGGAAAAGATATAAAAAAACGTGAGTGTATTTATAGCCACCAAGCACTTCCAAAATTCATTGTATGCTATTGTAATTCTATAACAAGACCGAGGAAACAAGTGATTCTATCTTACATTTTACGACGCATTTCATGAGAAAACTTCCGTTCATAAAATTGGGATGGGCTCGGATAAATAAAAATGTGATATACAAATGGAAGGATCTTATTGATTTATTCTACGATATGAATAAAATATAAATGGAGAATATTGAGACAGAGGGACTCACAGATGAATCGTATGAGAGAATTCTGAAACTGAGGAACTGTGATTTTGAATTCCAAAATATAGCAACCAGATGAGCTGCTGCTTTTTTTTTTTTTCTTTTTTTAATAAAAAAACGTCAAATTAAAACAAAAACCTGAAATTGGTATTTTAAGGGAAACTCCTCAAATACAATAATCACGTCAACTGCTGGTTTTTTTTTTCCTAAAAATAAAAAAAACCTGTAATTGTTATTTTAAGGGAAAATCTGGTAAGCAGCTCTTCTAAGAGAAGGGACACTCCAGAATCAAACCATTGTTCTATAGTCTTGGGTAGTGCCATAGCCTCTGTACAATGGACATCCATTGTCTTGAATTTGAGTTCTCTTGCTCGTGGGTACACTCAAACACATTATTCTGTTTCCTTATTTCATTTCCTCACTGGGCTATTTTCCCTAGTTGTAGCCATTGGGCTTATAGCATCCTGCTTTTCCAATCACAGTTAGCTTAGATAATAATAATAAAAATAATAATAATAATAATAATAATAATGAATAATAATAATAATAAAAAATAACAACAACAACAATAATAATAATAATAATAATAATAATAATAATAATTATAATAATAATATAATAATAACCTAAACCGAAAGGGAAGGACGGAATGCTGGTCAAAGCCAAGACCCAGTGATGCCGTCAGTGGTCTCCTTTATGGGTTCCATTAAATGTCTGACATATAACTGGTATTATTAAAATGAAGGTTTGGAGGATGAAAGATAAGTGTTCAATAAATGTAAGATATAGGTTTCAAACCCCTGACTTCTAGTACTTAATAAATCATAAGTGGTAATTGTTGCAAAAGAGGGATATTAGAGCCACCAGTAAATACATGGAGATGTTTATATTCATTGATGCTTGTATGTTTAAAAAGTACTTCATACTGAAGTATAGTTACTTAATGATTTGATATCACCAGGTAATTGGGAACATAGAAAAGATGGTACTTACATTAATAGACGTACTTGCCTATATGTTTAGAAAGTACTTCATGTTGAAGTATGGTTACTTAATGATTTTACATCGGCTGGTAATTGGAAAAGATGGTACTTACATTAACGCAATAAACGAAAATTCCAAAAAAATATGAATAAGTGTATGTAAATATTATAAAGAGAATGAGTATTATTAGTACCACATGAAGGGATGATATTTGTGTAGTAAATTAATTATAATATACTGCCACAGCAGAACAAAAAGAACATGCTTACTATAGATAAAAAAGGGGTTTTGGTTAATAATAAAAATCAATCTGGGACCTATAAGAAAGAATAAAAGTTTTAATCTAAAAGCCTTCTCGACAAAATATCCTTTTTAATCATAATTTTGGAAAAATGAAATAAACATTCAAATATCCTCTTTAATTCTAACTATTATAAATTAATTTCCAAGATAATTTGACTTCCAGGGTCAGGAAGAGAGAGAGAGAGAGAGAGAGAGAGAGAGAGAGAGAGAGGAGAGAGAGAGAGAGAGAGAGAGAGAGAGAGAGAGAGAGAGAGAGAGAGGTTGGCTGCCTCAAAGGAGAACTGGAATTTCGTAAACTAGGAATTTCTGGAAGATAAGAATGAGAATCAAAGGACGAGGAAATACGTTAGGGAAATGAGAGCTATCGTATAATCATTTGCACCCAAGTCTGGTTTTTTTCTTCTTGGCTGTGTTTCTTCTGAGAGAGACGAGAAAGAAAAAATGGAAAGGATGAAGCGACTCGTATAAATACATTCGCAGATAAAATTTCCCTCTTAAGGTCATTCATTGAAGGAAAGAAGCTAGAGGCGATTCAGTACAGTAATTATTATTATTATTATTATTATTATTATTATTATTATTATTATTAGCTAAGCTACAACCCTCGTTGGAGAAGCAGGATGCTATAAGCCCAAGGGCCCCAACAAGGAAAATAGCCCAGTGAGGAAAGGAAATAAGGAAATAATTAAACTAGAAGAGAGCTAATGGACAATTAAAATAAAATATTTTAAGAACAGTAACAACATTAAAACAGATCTTTCATAAATAAACTATAAAAAGACTTATGTCAGCCTATTCAAAATAAAAACACTTGCAGACAGTTTGAACTTTTGCAAGACAACCGATTCAATTACCTGATTAGGAAGATTATTCCATAACTTGGTCGCAGCTGGAATAAAACTTCCAGAATACTGTGCAGTAATGAGCCTCATGATGCAGAAGGCCGGACTATTAGATAGGTGATGGGAAATGAGAGATAAGGAAAGAGGAATTGTTAATATGAAAAACGGGATGATTAAATGAAGTAAAGGACATGAAGCGGATTCAAAAGGTATCAAGAGGTTTAAAGCTAAAAAGCGAGTACCTGTGTACTATAAGCCCTGCGCAATACTTTCAAAATACACTGCGCGCGCCAAGACCAGGGTGGCGAGGGTAGGGTCCCCTGTGCTGCATATTTCCAGGTTGTGTTGTCGTAAGGTAAACATTGTTCGTCTGGAGGCTGGAGTAATCGACACCTGCCACTCGAAGACCAAACAGGACGGCCACGCTTTGATCTTATTACTATGAGAGAGAGAGAGAGAGAGAGAGAGAGAGAGAGAGAGAGAGAGAGAGACTCAATCCAGATTGTACAAAATTATATTCTAAACCATCTTGGTGAAATATTTCCAGTTTGCACAAGAGTTGACGTTAATCACAAAAAAGTAATAATGATAATATTTAAGATCCACGACCAAAACAAAAGCAAAGCTGAAAGTAGACCACTTTCAAATAAGACTCAACTTTGAATGCCCAAACACTTGGTTGGAAAAAGATTACATAAACAGAAAAGCTAAAGCTGACAGCATTTCAAAATAATAGAAAGGTTCAACCATATCTCTCGATGTCATTTCATCTGTCTTATCGAAATCTGAGCCCATAAAGTTAATATTTGCAAAAACACTATATCATAAAAAGGAAAATATTTAACACCAAAATTCTATCACAGATATGTTGGGATGAGAACGATGCGCTTTAAAAGAACAAAAATGATAAAAAAAAAAAAAAACATCACAATTAACATTTCGAAACTTGCAACAAGACTTATGAATCAAGTATGAGAAGCAATGGATGTCATAAAAGTGAGTGAACTACCATTCAAAATTACTCAGGGAAAACCAAAATATTGACACGCCACATCGACTGAACCGAATAATTGAAACTGACATCCAATGAAATTCAATTTATCCATTGCCACAGAATTCAATATTCAGAGAAACATAAGGTTTTGGATGAATTCAGTGATACCATCCGTCGATTTACGATACCCCTGAAAGAGCCCTGGTATTAAATCACAAGAGGCGTACTATATTCTTCCAACAACCTACAATTTTCTAGAAATTATTGAGATGCCTGACAGGGTTGTAATTAGGGCGTGGAAAGATGGGCGGAGGTGGGGAAGGGAGGAGAGGAGGAGGCTAGGTGAGTATGAGTATGTATGTGTATGTGTATGCATATGTATAATATATAATGCATATAAACTCTTTCAGAGTTAGAATACCTAAACAAGGTGAAATGGTTTGCTTATCGCACTGCTCAGCAAAGCTATACAAGTAAGGGTCATCCATACTAAGTTGGTTTGCTGTGAGCGATCAGACTAAAGTCTTTCACTATCACCAATCAGAGATAAAAATGGCCAAACCATGACTAAGGACATGTCTGAGGCCCTCGTCATGCAGTGGGCTAGAAACGGCTGCATTTGTTGTTAGCCAGTAACCTGCTCTTTACTATATAGGGGTGATAGCTATCTATCTATCTATCTATCTATCTATAAACATACATATATACATAATATATATATATATATATATATATATATATATCAGAGAGAGAGAGAGAGAGAGAGAGAGAGAGAGAGAGAGAGAGAGAGAGAGAGAGAGAGAGAGAGAGAGAGAGAGAGAAGGTAACAAAAGCAAATGGAGGAAAAAGAAAATCATCATAGATTATAAAAGATTGAGTACGACATTTAGGGGCAAGAATAGCTATTGCAGGAGGAGGAGGAGGAGAAGAGGAGGAGGAGGAGGAGGAGGAGGAGGAGGAGGAGGAGGAGGAGGAGGAGGAGTAGGAGCAGGAGGAAGAGGATAGATCATAAAAATGGCAAATATATATGGAGGAAGAAGAGCAAACGACAGTATTGGCAGAAGAGAATAAAGTGTTCGAGGCGGAAATAGCCCGAAAATATATTGAAGGTACAGTGCAATTCCTTGAGAGAGAGAGAGAGAGAGAGAGAGAGAGAGGAGAGAGAGAGAGAGAGAGAGAGAGAGAGAGAGGCCTTGAACTATGTCACCTTTGCAAGAATATAAAAAAACATCTAATTGTGCAAAATCAATCATATACATGTATATATAAACAAATATATATATATATATATATATATATATATATATATATATATATATATATATATATATATATATATATATATATATATATATATATATACAGAGCATTATATGTTCATATATTTTGGATGATGTGTGTAACAACAATAGTTAACATACAATAACTGTAGCTACAACTTCAAGACATTGTAAACAGTAATGATTAAAACAATAATCATTATATATAATTATTCATACTATGTATATGTATATAAATAATATATATACATATATATATATATATATATATATATATATATATATATATATATATATATATATATATATACTGTTTTATGTCATTATCATGTTTTTATTTATATATGCATAAATATATACACATATGTATATGTGTATTTCTTCTAACTAGAATCTAACAATTTGGTACGTTTCCTGAAGAGGCCCATAAAAGAAACGAAGGAAATCGAAGTACAATATTACGATCAATCCACGTTGGTCCTCATCTCGGTAGCAAATGGTCGAAATATAGTATAATTGTTTATCTGATTTTCTTTGTTTCTGTTATTATTATTATTATTATTATTATTATTATTATTATTATTAATTGCTAAGCTACAACTCTTGTTGGAAAAGCAGAATACTATAAGCCCAGGGGCTCCGACAGGGATAATAGCCCAGTGAGAAAAGGAAACAAGGAATAATAAAATATTTTAGGAACAGTAACATTTAAATAAACATCTCTTATATAAACTATAAAACTATGGGACTTTTGAAAAATACATATATTATATATATAAAATAAATATATATATATATATATATATATATATATATATATATATATATATATATATATATATATATATATATATATATGTACACTCGAGCACGCTTTTTCTATCTTGTTTCTCTTCCTCGTTTTATGAAGTTTTTATAGTCTATATATAGTAGATTAATTTAATGTCGCTTATTATCTTAAATTTTTTTATTTTGATTGTTATTAGTTCTCTTGCAGCTTATCTATTTCCTTGTTTCCTTTCCTCATTGGGCTATTTCTCCCTGTTGGAGCCCTTGAGCTTATAACATCATGCTTTTTCACCTAGGGTTGTAGCTCAGATAGTAATATATATATATATATATATATATATATATATATATATATATATATATATATATATACATATATATATGTATATATATATATGTATATATATATGTATGTATATATATATATATATATATATATATATATATATATATATATATATATATATATATATATATATATATATAATCTAAGATTTTTCACCTTAACAGGAAATGTTTCAATGTATAAGAGATCATTTAGTTTCTTCTTTATGTAAGTGAGATTTATCATTTATATTTCTCGTGGAGTGATATCTTACACACGGATGCTCGTTGTGTGTAACACGCACGTAAAATGAAAATGGAAATCTATCATAACTTTACCGTGCTTCACACGAGGTCGAGCCAGCTCGGAATGAACCCAGAGTCCGGGTGGTATTATTCATGCATTGGGACATGAATCCTAATTAATAAATGTTACGTTTGGTTCTGTCCACATTTAATTCTCCTTTCCAGATCAAAACAACGTTCGGTACTAATGAGAATAACAAACCGTGTCTAAATTGAAAAATCCAAGCTGACGCATATGCCAAGAATATCATCACATTACAAGCTAAAGTCACCGATATGAATAACAACATATACACCCGTTTCTAGTCCACTGCAGGAGAAAGGCCTCAGATATATCTTTATTCATGTCTGAGGTTTGGCCAGTTTTCATCGCCAAGGTGGTGATGTTGGGAGACGTTTTTATGGCCGCTCACAGTAAACCAAGCTAGTATGGGTGGCCCTGACTAGTACAGCTTTGCTGTTCATGGTAATACACAATCCTTTTCACAACGTTAAGGCATCCCTGAAACATGCTCTACTGACTTCATATACAAACATCATTATCCAATGATATCAAAGAACTATTAATAAAACAGGATCCTGGTGGAGAAAATCATGGAAAACATACTACTAAGGTAAAATCATCTTAAACAAGAAATATTTACAAATGAAAGATGGGTTTTGTTTTACTGACTTTAAAGACATCGAAGATATTAATGTCAAAACCACCAACTAGTCAGGAGTATCCAACAAGGTATTCAAACTCATATATGATAAGAGAAATTCGCTAACCCTGATAAGAGTATAAAAAGGGATTTAGTAGTTGCTACTCCAGAAAAAAATATAATTATGCATTAAAACAGTATAAATATCTGCTGCGACAACAGTAAGTAAAATTGTCGCTTTAATTTTTTCCCCCAATCCAGACGAACTTTGTCCGTAAAATTATCGCTTTAATTATTTGAGCACAAGATACATGAAAAGTGCAAATAGAAAGAAAGGGGCAAGAATCCTTTGCAATATACCAATTTGCCAAACTAGAAAAGCACTCTGTGATTACAGACCTCCGCCACGGCACCTTATTTCACGAAACCGGCTTGCCTTTCCCAGAATCAATTTAGACCGTAGGCGTGTTTGAAATGTGTGACAACCATATGCGAACTTGGGATTAAGGTTAGGGTTAAATCGGTCGACCCTTTGCTCCACCTTGACCTTTGACCTAGGACTTTCAGAATTGAATCACTTCCATGTCTCATTGAAAGTTTCACTGCTCTGTGAGCAAAATTGTGGCCAGGAAATTTTTCACAAAATTCAATCCCTTCCACGTCTCAACATAAAAATTAATCCCTGAAAGTTTCACTACTATGTGAGCAAAATTGTGGCCAGGATGTTGTTCACAAACAAACAGACAGACAAACAGGGCGTAAAAACCTCCACCCAACTTCGTTGGCGGAGGTAAAATTAAAGTTAAAACTGAATTAAGTATAAAATTGTTAAGAATATAATGATAAAACTCTGTACCCTTCTTTCGGGGAGGAATTCCCTCCTCCCCTCGTACTCTTCTTCCTCTTCCTTTTCCTCCTCCTCCTCCTCCTCCGCCAAGCACCACAATACAGGCCGGATTTATGGGTTTGTTCCCAGTAATTGGTTCCCATTCCCGGAGGCGTACTACTAAGGGGATATTTGCTCAGGGCCAGGAGCTTTACACTTTCCTCTCGCATGCGGCTCTGAATAAACAATCTCCAAAAGATGAGTGCCTCCACCGCCATCACAACTCCACACGATCTAACATATTTAAAAGTCCTATTAAAAATTGTTTGTGTGTGCGTTTGTTTGTGTATAACTGGGGGGGGGGGTGGAATTTGATGACTATATCAGGCTATCTTGAACGTTTATATTTTCAACTGTAAGTAAAAAATCAAAAGAAACAATTATTTCCAAAAATAAAACATGATAACTCCTTTTACACTAACATTCTGGAAAAAAATATTCCCAATTGATATGTATTAACAGCAACAACTATATGAAACATGATACAACTCCTCTTAGACTAATAACTCAAAAGAGATATTCCCTTTGGTTAAGTACTAACAACAACGGTATAAAAAATAATAAGGCTGATTCACTTCACACATTTTCTTTCTCTACAAGGTTGTCCCTATTTGGGATCTCTGTAATGGTTCTTCAACACATTTCTCCATTTTCTTCGGTCCAGTGCAACTTCTTTGCTCAATCCTAACTCCCTCATATCTCTTTTCACAGTCAATCCATCGCAATTTTGGTCTGGCTAGCCTTCTCCCACCATTTAGTCCCATATCCAACATCTTCATTATCTTGCTCTAGTCTCTCTACATGTCCATATCATCTCAACGTGCTTTCTCTCAATTTGGTTGAAGCTGGTAATACTTTGAGAGTGCCTCTAATATGTTTGTAACTCACTACACACATCCATGATATTTTTTCTTACAACATTAGAAGAGAAAGCTGGGAACCAGATATTTTTTTGTGTTTTAGAGACTTTCAACCGTGACGTACAGTATATATCATTTAATAATTCAAATAATGTTGGAGAGCATCAGATCGCACAAGTAATAGACTATAAATAATCCAAGATATAGAAAACTAATGTAATATGATAAATAAAATATTATCGCTTATCATTCCTGATGTGTTTCATATGAAGTACACAACAAAACCCACAAGAAAAGAAATATAAATATCCAAAAATAATTCATGAATAAAATCATGAATAACCTTTTGCAAATATAAAAAACAACATCACTATTAAACAAAAAAACACATTACTAATATACAAAAAAAGTAGTATCGCTAATATCATCACAATCATCATCATCAGCCGTTGCTAGTTCACTACAGGACATAGGACTCTGACATTTCCTTCCACTCCCATCTGTTTATGGTTTTCTATACCCAAAAACTTTCTTAGTTCGTCTATCCATCGTCATCTCTTCCATTCCCTGCTTCGTTTGCAGTCTCTAAGATCCCATTCTGTTATTATTTATGTCCATCTATCATCTGTCATTCTCATCATATGCCCTGCCCACGTACATTTCTTCCATTTCTTTTTCCTCCTACTGTACAATGTCGTACATATCTAACAACCAAATTGCACTTCCAAATCACAATTAGAGCAAAGCAAATATCGGATATTAAGTCCCGTGAAAATGTAGGAAACCGAAAAAAAAAGAGGGACGTTGAAAAGGCCCAATTGGCCACCAGAAACCATAGTAATGGACGAGCCTCATTCTGACACTGGCCATAGGCAATGATCAAGTTATAATCCAATTACTTTCGGAGGTCGCACATTCTTTTTCATCATCTGGACCACCGCCACCCTATAAATTCATCCAATACCCCCTTCCCAGTTCCCCCTCCCTTCTCCCTCCTTGTCTGCCTGTCTCCCGGCTAATCGCACCAAGGCACCCCTCTCCCCATTATCCAATTTAATACCGCGACTGTTAATTCCAACTCCTGAAAAGCGTAATAGCTCGTCGGAATTCTTTTTAAGCAAGTGGGTAATTTTATTATTCTATTTTTAGTCTTTGCTGAAATGATAGCATTAAAATGATTAAAAAGTTAAAAGATTTCAAACGAAAACCCTAAAACTTTAAAAATATAAGAACCGCTATCTGTATTTTATTGCCTTAGTGATATTATAATACAGCTTATCTTAATCTAGTAATGATTCTTGTAAGATAAATTCAATCTTACTATATAACAGATTAGTATGTATTAATTTGTGTTAATATCCGTTTTAGCCCTGATTGTGGGAAAGATGGTTTTTAGAAAGCTTGGTTGTAATAAATATAATCCAAAATGTTGAAGTTTCCGTTTTCAATTGTACATCTAGTAAATCTGAACCCTTCTAGAAGTGAAAAACCCGTTTATTATTAATATATATATATATATATATATATATATATATATATATATATATATATATATATATATATATATATATATATATATATATATATATATATATACACACACACACGAACACCCGAGCAAGCTCTTTCAATCTTGTTTATCTTCCTCTTGATTTAAAATGTTTTTATAGTTCATATATGATAGATCTATACACACACACACACACTTATATATATATGTATATATATATATATATATATATATATATATATATATATATATATACACATATATATATATACAGTACAGTAAATATAAAGTAACACCATTTCAAACTTCGTTAACAATAGAGAGAGAGAGAGAGAGAGGTAACTCCTCTCTCTCTCTCTCTCTCTCTCTCTCTCTCTCTCTCTCTCTCTCTCTCTCTCTCTCTCTCTCTCTCTCTCTCAGGGTTTCATCTTGTTTGTATTTGAGGGACGACTGTGGGCGAACCCAAATCCCTTGGCCCGTTCATATATCTCCTGGAATCCAGCCAAGTGAAGACACCACAATGGTAACAATAACTGAGTTTAAAGGTTTAAAGGCCGCTCATGAATGGCAGAGGCAAGGGACAGTGACATTGCAGGAAAATGCCCTAGAGACTGACCATACATACATATGATCAGCGGCCAAGCCCCCTCTCCACCCAAACTAGAACCAAAGAGGGCAAGGCAATGGGTGCTGATGACTCAGCAGATAGAACTATAAGCTCCCCTAAAAACCCCCTTTTCTTAGCTCAGCCCCTCTCCACCCAAGCTAGGGCTAGGGTGGGCCAGGCAATGGCTTCTGGTGACTCAGCAGATAGCGCTATATGCTCACCCAAACACCCCATCGTTAGCTCACAAGGATAGTGGGGTTGCAGCGATCAAAGGAACTAATGAGTTTGAGCGGGACTTGAACCTATATGCTCACCCAAACTTCCCATCCTTAGCTCACGAGGATGGTGAGGTTGCAGCGACCAAAGAAACTAACGAATTTGAGCGGAACTCGAACCCCAGTCGAGCGTTCACCAATCAGAGACGTTACCACATCGGCTAACTGATCTCTTCCCTCTGATGGCTAGTTAGGGAAGCAAATAAACACCAAGTTGCATTTAGTATTCAGAATTGGGGGTACTAATCACTCAAGTGGAAATATCAATTAAATTGAAAGGACTAATTATCGCATGGGGATAATGATTAAAATTTTCACACTAGTTGATTGACAGGCTACTTTTGCATGCAGATTACTTAATGAAGATGCACGGTTCGCCTCTCTCATGATAGTAAGCAATTAATAATGGCAGTCATTACAGTATTGATGATAATTAGATTTATTTAACATGATCCGTTGCTGTTAGAAATTCCAAACTTCTAAATTGTAATTGTATTATTTCATTAATGAGAATTACTTAAACATTGTAAATCTATAATTTTGTTCATGAAAATATGTTAAAATTTCCCAACTTAAAATTTGTAATTGTAAAATTTTCTTCATGAGAATTAGCGTTAAAAATTACAAACTTGAAAATTGTCATTTCATAATTTCGTTCATATGAACTCATGTTAAAAATTCCAAAATTAAACAATGTAATTGTATTTATGAGAATTAGAAATTACAAACTTAATAATAATAACTATACAATTTTATAAATGAGAATTTCTGTAAAAAAAATCCAAACTTAGACATTTAAATTGTATAATTTTGTTCATGAGAATATCCAACAATGTCATTGCTAACATGCCATATCCTCAAGCATAAAACCGATATTCGATCAATATTCAGATAACATATATCAATATCCAAACAATTTAGTTCAAATATTCAACTAAAATGATACGAGATGGAATGACCAGAAATAATATTATCGCAGCTTTGCAAAATAAACAAAATAATTCATCAATGTCGATATATATTTTCACTAAAAAAGACAGCATACATAAAATGTTTACGTTCATTTACGTGCCTACAAATACAGCCTGCTTCTGAAAAATAAATACAAAATACGAGGGATTTTGTACCGCACGCGTTTCACACACGCTCATACACTGTAATGCTCTTGGTTTATTCATCTCTCGCTCTCTTCAACACTGATAATAGAAAAACCTGTTTAAGCTAGCCATTGCATGTTTCACATTGTTGGAATTTCTGTGACATTGTTGCCCTCAACTGTTTGTATAAAAGCTAGTTATCTTGCATTACAGTGTATATTCAGATATCGAAATTGGTAATAAACTGAACAAGCAAATATAATTAATTTAACTCCATTTAGCATGATAAGCAACCATGTCCTACCACAAAACATTGATGCCTGAACTAGTTCAACTTTCATGAAACAAAAGTAGAAAAAACAGTACCTGAACCACAGTTCCGCAATGCACCGTAATTTCACAGAATTTGAGTTTCTAATAAATTTTTACTGCAGCATGACTCCAGTATGACTCCATGACAGGAAAATACAATTGTGTTTGTTTATTTGACAAATAAAAGACTGACATGACGCTAGAAAACGGAATCCCACCAACGCATGAAAAACTGCATCGCACACAGCGGATGTGTAATAGAAGTGTATCAAACAAAAAGGAACTGTTTGTCCAACTGGAAACCTCAAAATGTAAATAAAATGCTGACAGATGTCAGGAAACAAATGATTAAACCTATCAACAGTGAAGGATAACTCTCTATTTTAATCGCTCACCATACAAGTAAAAAATGTAGAAGAGAAAAGGAGATAATTTAATTAAATCATGAGCATAAACGAAGTTGTTCTATTTTTCACAGCAAATGGACAGATGGACACATAAGTAAACAAAACAAAAGAGGGGGTCCGATGTCCTATGTCCGCAGCAGAAAGGGAGTTGAAAATAAAGGCCTGTGAGGAGGAGGAGGAGGAGGAGGAAAGAAGAGAAAGAGGAAAGAGGAAAAGGGGATAAAATCACCGAAGGAGCCAAATGCTCATGTTTGCTCTATCACCAACAACCTTTCAAGATTAAAGACCAAAATTCGGACCCAGAGAGCGCTCGTTCAGCGCCATTTCCGAAGTTTCCTCTTCTTATCCCTCTTTTACAAATATACCAACACAGTTTACATACATCTATAACAGTTTTAGTCATGAACATAACACTTTATACCGTGTGTGTGTATATGTATGTGTGTATGTATGTATGTATATATATATATATATATATATATATATATATATATATATATATACACACACATATGTATGTATATATATATATATGTATATATATATATATATATATATATATATATATATATATGTACATATGTACAGTATATACATATATATATATATATATATATATATATATATATATATATATATATATATATATGTGTGTGTGTGTATATACATACATATATATAAATATATATACATATATATATATATAAATATATATATATACATATGTATATACATACGTATGTATATATATATATATATATATATATATATATATGTGTGTGTGTGTGTGTGTGTGTGTGTGTGTGTGTGTAAAGAGAAAACAAAAAGTAAATCTAAGGATGTGGTCAAGGAGTGTGTTAGAAATATGTTTGTTAAAAGAGACATATCGTCAGAAGATAAATAAAAGCAGAAGTTATGATCATCTTTTCCATATACCCAGCTTCCTTGGAGAAGAGAGTCATGACTATTTGAGAAAAAAAAAAAAATCATCATCATCTTGTGTTTATAACCCGACAGGTTAAGTAAATTTTAAGGTAGGCATATAAACATGACAAGTTCGAAGATAATTTGTATTTTTCCTAACCATACAAACCTTAGCTATTTACATTGGCTGAAATGACGAGCCAATAGTTTTAACGAGGGTTAATTACCCCCGCGCTAGTTAGCGGGGAGGGGGGGGGGGAAGGGTAGCTTGCTACCCCTCCCCCCTCCACACACCGGTGACTTGCTTCACTTCACTTAGAGGTAGGACTTGACTTGGGGGTCAGGGATGGCAGGCACATGTGTAAATAGCTAAGGTTTGTATGGTTAGGAAAAATACAAATTATCTTCGAATTTGTCATTTGTTCCATAACCGAAATACAAACCACGCTATTTACATTGGGTGACTTACCCCTTAGGAAGGGTGGAAAGTCCCCAGCCTTACTGACTTCGGCTTGCCCGGGGTCTCGATCCCCCAGTGAGCAGCACTAGAGAGAAGGAGCCCCTGTACCTCACAAGTCCCTAGCATTGCTAGGAACGAGTGGCCTACATAAGCAGTGTGAGGAGGAGAGTGTGACTCGTCCTTTGAAGTTGACCTTGAGACCTTCAGATAGGAATTCTAGGATAAGACGTTCCCAATACCACCTCGTCAGGGTATGGGAGACGCAACAGTATTAAGTTTAATACTAGGAGCACAAAGAAGCATGGGTTACCTGCAGAGGTCGAGGTCAGCTATGCGAGGACCAGGATGCTGCTTCCCCAAGAGAGGGGAGAATGAAGAAAGAAGTAAGGGTCAGACATACTCTTTCATTCACGCAGACTAAGACCGGGTAACAACGCCCTCAACCTACTGCTACTTGTCCAAAAAGGAGCCTGAGGTTAGACCAGCTGTTGTGCAGCCACCACAGGGCCGATAGAAAACGTATCGAGGCTCCTGTAGGTCACGTCTTGCAGGTAGTGGGCTGTGAAGGTCGTTTGACGCTTCCAGACCCCAGCTTGAAGTACCTGCGTCACAGAGAAGTTTCTCTTGAAGGCCAGTGATGTAGCAATACCCCTGACATCGTGGGCCCGAGGGCGACGTGACGGAGGAGGATCAGGATTCAGGGCATGGTGGATAACCCTTCGAATCCAAGCTGAGATGGTGTTCCTGGTGACCCTCCTCTTAGTCCTGCCTGTGCTCACAAACAAAGCTCGCACTTGAGGACGGACTGCAGCCGTTCTCTTCAAGTAGTGCCTCAGACACCTCACTGGACATAGTAGCAGCTGGTCTGGGTCGCTTGTTACAGAACGGAGACTCGCGATCCTGAAAGAGTCGAACCGAGGATCCAGCACTCCAGGATTCTGAGTCTTGGCAACAAACTCAGGGACGAACCTGAACGTTACCTCCCCCCATCCCCTTGAATGGGCGATGTCGTACGAGAGACCATGAAGTTCACTAACCCGCTTGGCCGAAGCCAAGGCGAGTAGGAAAGCTGTCTTCCAAGACAGGTGGCGATCGGAGGCCTGGCGTAATGGCTCGAAGGGAGGTCTTTTAAGAGACCTGAGGACTCGAACCACGTTCCAAGGAGGGGGTCTCACTTCCGACTGGGGGCAGGTAAGCTCATAGCTACGTATGAGTAAAGAGAGTTCTAGCGATGAAGAAATATCCACGCCCTTCAATCTGAAGGCCAAGGTTAAGGCTGAGCGATAGCATTTCACTGCCGAGACAGAAAGGCGCATTTCTTCCCGCAGATACACGAGGAAGTCCGCTATTGCTGGAATAGTGGCATCGAGTGGAGAGATACCCCTTCCACGACACCAACCACAAAAGACTCTCCACTTTGCTTGGTAGACTCCCTCAGAGAACCTTCGCAGGTGCCGACACATTCTCTCCGCAACCTGTTGCGAAAAGCCTCTCTCCGCGAGGAGACACTGGATAGTCTCCAGGCGTGAAGCCGAAGCGAGGCTACGGCCCTGTGAGGGATGCCGGAGTGGGGTTGTCTGAGAAGCTCGTGTCGTGGAGGAAGCTCCCTCGGGAGTTCCGTCAGGAGCTGCAGAAGGTCCGGAAACCATTCCGCGTGATGCCATAGCGGAGCTACCAGAGTCATCGAACAGTTGACCGATAGTCTGGTCCTGTTGAGCACCCTTCTCATCAGACAGAACGGTGGGAAGGCGTACACGTCGATGTTGTCCCACCGTTGCTGGAAAGCATCTTGCCAGAGTGCCTTTGGGTCCGGGACTGGGGAGCAGTACAGGGGCAGCTTGAAGTTCAAGGCCGTCGCGAACAAGTCCACAGTCGGGGAACCCCACAAAGTCAGGACTTTGTTGGCTATCTGAGGATCCAAAGACCACTCGGTACTCACTATCAGCGAAGCCCTGCTCAGACTGTCGGCGAGCACATTCCTCTTGCCAGGAATGAAGTGAGCGGATAGTGTTATCGAGTGGGTTTCGGTCCACCTCAGAGTCTCTACGGCAAGATGGGATAGCTGTTGCGAAAACGTGCCTCCCTGCTTGTTGATATAAGCCACTACCGTGGTGTTGTCGCTCATCACCACCACGGAGTGACCCACCAGGGACCGTTGGAACTGCTGAAGAGCCAGAAAGACGGCCTTCAATTCTAGCAGGTTGCTGTGTAGGCACTTTTCTGATTCTGACCAAAGGCCTGAGGCCCTCTGGTTCCGAACGTGCGCCCCCCCACCCTTCTTTTGACGCGTCCGAAAACAGAGTCAATTCCGGGGGGAGGACGAGAAGACTCACTCCCTTCCGCAGGTTCTCGTCGACCAGCCACCACCGCAAGTCCGTCTGTTCCAGAGACCCCATTGGGATCAGAATGTCCGGGGAATCGGATCCTTGATTCCACCGGGACTTGAGCCGCCATTGAAGGGATCTCATCCTGAGGCGGCTGTTTGGAACCACACGGGCCAGGGAGGATAGGTGACCTAAGAGACGCAACCACGATTGGGCGGGGAGTTCTTTTCGCCTGAGGAAGGGTTCCGCCACCCTCCTCAGTCTTGCTATCCGGTCTTCTGATGGAAAGGCTTTGTGGAGATTGGTGTCTATTAGCATGCCTAGATAAACCAGTCGTTGGGACGGCTGCAGAGAGGACTTCTCGAGGTTTACCACGATCCCCAGATCCTGGCAAAGATTCAGAAGCCTGTCTCGGAGCAGAAGAAGGGTCGACTCCGAGTCTGCTAGGATCAGACAATCGTCCAGATAACGAAGGAGACGAATGCCGTTCCTGTGCGCCCAAGATAAAATCAGGGTGAACACTCTGGTGAACACCTGAGGAGCTGTGGAGAGACCAAAACACAGCACCTTGAACTGGTAGATCTTGTTGTCTAGGCAAAATCTCAGGTACTTCCTGGAAGACGGATGGATTGGGATCTGGAAGTACGCGTCCTTTAGATCCAGTGTGCACATGAAGTCTTGTGGTCTCACCGCAAGTCTGACCGTGTCTGCTGTCTCCATGCTGAACCGGGTTTGCTTGACAAACCTGTTCAGAGCTGAGAGATCGATGACGGGTCTCCAGCCTCCAGTAGCCCTCTCTACAAGAAAGAGTCGACTGAAGAAGACTGGGGAGCCGTCCACGACCTCCTGGAGAGCACCCTTCTCGAGCATGGTCTCGACTTCGGCCTGAAGGGCCAGCCCCTTTGCCGATCCCGTGGCATAGGAGCTCAACGACACTGGATTCGTTGTCAGGAGAGGTTGAGATGTTGTGAACGGGATGCGATAGCCTTGGCCGATCACTGAGACCGTCCAAGCATCGGCCCCGTGTTGCTGCCACCCGCGGACGCAACGCTGAAGGCATCCCCCCACAGGTGGACACGCAGGGGGACTGCCACCCTTAGGGCTTGCGGCCGTGGCCGCCACCCCTAGGAGTCTTGCCTCCCCTGGAGGACTTACCGCCCCTCTTGACCTTGGCTGGAAAGGGCTGGGGCTTAGACACCACCTTCTTAACTGCCGGTGCCTGCTTGGGAGCCTTACGAGGCTGTTGCTGCTGTTGTGGCGGGATTGGAGGCTTATAGGGCCGAGTTGTAAGGGCCCTATGGAGGAGGGAGTCCGTGCTGGATTTCCTCCACCTCTCAACCGTTCGCTCCATGTCTTGAGGCTCAAACAGGTTCTCCCCCAGAAGGGAAGCATGTCGGAGCCTACACACATCCACGGCGGGGACCTTCGGATGGAATCTCTCGGACACAGCATCGCGACGCTTCAACACCGAGTTGGCCCACAGGGTGGTAACCTGGTGCGCCAAAAACTCGATGGAGCGGGTGCCCGAGAGCAAGAAGGTCTCCAGTGCCTTCCTATTGGTCTCCTTGGACAAGTCCTCCGATCGCAATGGGATGCCCAGAGATCCTAGCCAAAAGTCCAGCCACGAAGTGGCCTGCATGGCACACTTAGCGACCTTCTCGCCGAGAACGACACCTGCCGGGCAGAGAGCTTCTCAAGGGGAACTCCCTTCGCCAGCTCCTCCACAGAGTGATGGAGAGGAAGAGCGAGGTTGTGCTCACCCAGGATCTCGAAATACCTCCTCTGCTAAAGACGAGGAGGAGGGATGAGCTTGTTCCCGGCAGTGGAACGACTGGAGGAGGCAAGAAGTGCGAGCTGAGCGTTGGCCCTAGCTCTGGCACTCTTCAGACCCCGAGACCAGGGCAGAGCCGCACTGGTCTTAGGGGCCTTCCGAACGTCAAACACTTCATCCAAGATCGTGTCTTTGCCTTCACGGGGGGGGCGATGACTGGATCCATAAGCCCGTTAAGTTGCCTTATCAGGCTTAGGACCTGCCAGAAGGCATGTTCGGATTCTTGCTGTTCTCCTCCCTGCGGGCTGGCAGCTATGTCTCCTGGGGTGACACGTGGACATTCCCCCGGGTAGTCGTGGGTTCCTGACGAATCCTTGCAGAGGATTTAGGGACGGTCTTGGAGTCCTTGGATTCCCTCCTGGGAGGGATACAGGATCCCAACAACGAGGTTCGAGGGGCCCCTTCCTCACGAGACGATTCTCCTGCATGAAGCGAAGTCTCCCCCCCTGGTGCCGAGGGGAAGACTACCGCCCCACTGGACTCACCTGAGGACGGAAAGGCCTCGTCCACGGGAGAAGGAGAAAGCACTCGTGCAGGAGAAGGGACCTTCGCGACCGACCTCTTGGGAACCAACTTCGCCCCCGGGGGAAGTCACCACGAAGTCCACTCCTCTCGTTCTCTTCAGCGTAGGAGAGACAGCCGTTGGTTTATTACCCTGGTCGGCGAGTGCTGGTTTCATAACCCTCACTAACGCCCGTGCCAGAGGACCAAACCAAGTCTGTTGCTCCAAGGACACAGAGTCCGAAATCCTCGCTAAAGGGAAAGGGATCGGGCGATCCTTTAGAGTGGACACCACGGTACCTGCCTGAAAAGAAGGTGGGGAAGAATGATGTACTAACCTCTCCTCGTCCTGCACTACCAACCTGTGTTTGGGTGGAGGCGATCCCGAGCGTCGTCTAGGAACACCCGTTCCTGCTGCTACCACCGGCTGCGGAATTCGCCACGAACGATGATCGCGCGAGGGCGAATGGTCGCGCGGGAGCGCGGGCGCGCAGGTGGATGATCGCGCGGGCGCGCGGGCGAGTGGGCGCGAGGGTGGGCAGGTGAATGAACGCGTGTCCGAGGCGGCGAACGCAAGTGTTGGCGCGACGGCGAGGAAACGCGCTGCCGCGTGGGTGAGGAGACCGCTGGCGATGTAGATCCACAGGCGATCGATGATGAGCTGGTGAGCGCTGACACTCAGGTTGGCGATGGCGCGTTGTGGCATGGCGACGCGTTGGCGAGCGATGGCGAGCAGCATGCGCAGGTGAGCGATCGCGCGATGGCGAGCTAGTAGCTGGCGAACCATGTTCCTTCAGAAGCGTTGGAGAACGTTGGCGCGCCGGCTGTAACACACGCGGGCGGTCCGGAGATCGCCGAGAGACAGGTGATTGCTGACGCGTAGAACGCTGTTGAATAGGCGATACTAAAATCGCCTGTGCGCGCTGACGAGTAGGTGAACGCTGGTAAGCAGGTGAACGCTGGCGCGTAGGCAATCGTCGACGCGTGGGAGAACGCTGGTAAATAGGCGATACTAAAACTGCCTGTGCGCGCTGGCGAGCAGGTGAACGCTGGCGAGCAGGTGATCGCTGGCGTGTAGGTGATCGCTGGCGTGTAGGTGATCGCTGGCGAGCAGGAGATCGCTGGCGAGCAGAAGGTCGACGCGTGTCCTGTGAAAGGACAGGTGGCGCGGCGAAGACAGGTGGCACGGCGCTTTCACGAGCAGGAACTGGAAGATCGCTGGCGCGTTGGCGAACATGTGCTTTTGACACACGGGCAAAACGATGTTGCGTAGCCACAGGATCAGACAGATAGTGAGCAGGAAGCTCAGCAGGAACTGTAGGATGGTCAGAGACCGCAGGGCGATGGTCCTCAAATGAGCGCTGACGCTCAGAAGAGAGCTGACGAGCAGGAGAGCGCTGGGGAGGAGGGCGAACATCAGGAGAGCGCCGACGAGCAGGTGAGCGTCGGCGAGCAGGAGAGTCTTGACAAGCAGGAGATCGCCGACGAGCAGGAAAGCGCTGGCGAGCAGGAGAGCGCTGACGAGCAGGAGAGCGCCTGTGCGCTAGCGCTGCTTGTGGAAGGGAAGGATCCCTTAGCCCCGAAGGGACCGTTGCCCGTCGGGTGATGAGTTCTCCAGAAGGCGAAGATCTGGCAGGAGTTGGTGAACGGTCTGCAGAGAGGTCCAAGGAAGACGGAGCTGTAGGTTGAGGCTGACGAGGAGAGTCCCCCTCGGAGGAAGAAGACCCAAAAAGGCGCCTCTTAACCCCCTTGTAAGGGGAAGGAAGGCCCTTGCGGCGTAGCGGACGGTGAGCCTTACGGCGGAGGCGGCCTCGGGGAAGATCGTCAGGACCATCGGTCCTCCGAAGGGGAGTCTCCGTCAAAGCACTTCCCTCAGAAGGAAGCTGAGCAGCAGCAGAGACCGAAGGACTCACTTCCCCCTTCGAAGGATGTACGGAAGGGGGAGGAGAGCCTTTAGCACCATCATCCGCAACAGCACCTGCGGAGGATTGCCCAGCCATGTCGGAGGCCTCTGTCACCACGACGTCGACAATAGACAGAGGGTCTACCTCTGCTACCGCCGGCGACTGCTTAACAGCGGCCCCCAACGAGACAAGGTCAATAAAGGCGACCCTGGAGGGCAAGCCCTTAAGCCCCAGGGACGACCAAATCTGCAAAAGATCATCATTGGTTAAGGCATTATCAATAACCTCCCCCAGAGGAGGAGGGGGAACCGCCTCGCTATGGGAGGCGACGCCCTCTCCCCCCACCCAAGGTCGGGAAACAGAACTAGGGCCTGCGCTACCACTCGGCCGACTCTCCTTAGGAGACGGACAAGGGGGAGCTTCGGAGGAGGTTTGGGCGGCGGAAGAAGAGTCCCGAGAACCTTCCTCCTTCAAGGGTAACCCCGAAGGAGAACGGTCTCTCCTGGACTTCTTCTTACGCCGACGGCCAAATCTCTCCCACTGGGAGGCAGACCACTCCCTGCACTCACGGCACATGTTCTCCTGGTCACACCGTCGGCCCCGACATTGAGGGCAAAGGGTGTGCGGGTCCGTAGTTACGTCCGACATGAAAGTCCCACAAGGACGACCGGCAACTCCAGGGCATGTACGCATTGTAAAGTAATAATAATGAAGGTCAACTTCCAACCAACACACACGCTGTAAAGAGAAAGCAGAAAATTAAAGGCTGTCACGAGGACGATGAGCAGACACATCTGATCACCGCCGAGCCAAAAGTGAAGTGGAGCAAGTCACCGGTGTGTGGAGGGGGGAGGGGTAGCAAGCTACCCTTCCCCCACCCCCCCCTGCTAACTAGTGCTGGGGTAATTAACCCTCGTTAAAACTATTGGCTCGTCATTTCAGCTGCGCTAAAAGGTAAACCCAATGTAAATAGCGTGGTTTGTATTTCGGTTACGGAACAAAGAAGTATTAAGTGTTTGCTATAAAGGAGAAAATGAATAAGGGTGTATTTGCTATATGGAATGATAAAGGGCTTAGAATTGAAATCACACACTGCTAATTCGAGAGGCATCCGGTTAATAAGTACGTGATAGCAATGCACATGGTAGTATGACCGTATTGAAATTACGTAAATTCAAGTTGGAAGGTCTGGTTCTATGAGGGTGAATTCTTTAACTTTTAAAGTTATAGAAAGCAAATTGGGGAATAAAGAAAATGTATGAATTTAATAAGTTTTTAAGGTCACCTCTATGAGAATCGAGCTTGAGCCATTGTAAATCTCCATCTTTTAATAATAATAATAATAGTAATAATAATAACAATAATAATAATAATAATGATAATAATAATAACAATAATAATATGATAAAAATATTAATGATAAAAATAATAATAATAATAATAATAATAATAACAATAATAATAATAATGATGATGATGATGATGATGATAATAATATTAATAATAATAAAAATAATAACAATAATAATAATATTAATTAGATAAAACACGAATGAATACCTGTCCTGGCCAATTAAAGCAACAAACCAGTTACTAAATTATGTTTTATTTATTTTTTTTCATTCTAAGTCAATTGCATAGCTTCTTCAAACCATTCGATGAATAAAACAACTTTTATTTTCTTATTGGTTTTTCATTTTTTACATTATTTATATGATCCAATACTTTCATAATTTATCTGAATTTATTCCATCATATTTTTAGATAATCTCAAGCAATAATCATTTTTGTTGGGTAAAATTTTCCATTACCAAAAAATAGCCCTGTCATGTAAACACAGTTCTTTAATGATAATCCCTCTTATTTAGAAGTATCCCCAATGGAATCATTAAGAAATATTCTATTTATGTTATATTAACAATTGTACTTCTATTTCCTCACAAAATTTGTAGGATTATACTTTTTATAAATGGAATTCATTTGTATTCATATCAAGTAACCAACCAAAAATTTGTTTATAAAGTTTAATCTAAATCAGTAACATGTTTTGGAAAGGGTTTGGAAAGAACAAGAAAAACAAAAATATTTTAACAAACTCTTCGCCCAGTCTTGAAGATTAGAAGACAAAATTTCCTTCCCATGTCCAGAGATGATGTTCGGGGAAGACAATTTTCTCTCTCTCTCTCTCTCTCTCTCTCTCTCTCTCTCTCTCTCTCTCTCTCTCTCTCTCTCTCTCATATAGACGGAGGACGGACCGTTTGAACTTATTTGATCTACCAACTCGACGACTAAGGGGGCAGTTAATAGAGGCATTCAAAATTCTTAAAGGAATAACTAATGTAGATTACAACAATATATTCACGCTTAGGACAAATCAGTCCAGAAGTAACGGATACACACTGGAACTGAAAAGATGCAACACCAATGAATGTTGCAATTTCTTTACATACAAAATAGCAAATACTTGCAGTAGACTTCCAGCGGATGTAGTAAACAGTAACACAGTAGCTGAGTTCAAGATGGCCTAAAAAGTCTTTGAGACATCCAAAATCCTTGTAACTCTCTCTCTCTCTCTCTCTCTCTCTCTCTCTCTCTCTCTCTCTCTCTCTCTCTCTCTCTCTCTCTCTCTCTCTCGAACAGGATAATCTTGTAAATTTTCAAATGTTCTCTCTCTCTCTCTCTCTCTCTCCTCTCTCTCTCTCTCTCTCTCTCTCTCTCTCTCTCTCTCAAAAACAGGATAATCTTGTAAATTTTCAAATGTTTTCTCTCTCTCTCTCTCTCTCTCTCTCTCTCTCTCTCTCTCTCTCTCTCTCTCTCCTCGTATCTAAAGGTGCTAGAATAGGAAAGATTTTAATTAAAAGAAAAGGCTACACCTCCTTATATTCAACTTACAACACAACCGTGCGTGCTTAAGTGCTACAAAAAGAGGGAATCGTTGTCAATAACAGACCATACGTGTTTTCAAGTCCTTAAAATGTCCTTCACTCGAAGATAAAACAATAAAAGAAAAGAATGAAGTTGAAGATTCAAGTATACGAAGTAGGTTACTGGCATCATTTATAAAGTAGTGATATTTATAAGAACTAATGATTCATACTGAAGTAGGCCTAATTGATTTCAAATACCATATAAAAATATAAACCATGAATAGTTGACGTACTAGAGAAGCAATTGCAAAATATAAATTATTCAATCCAAACAATCGAATGATAAGAGAATTTCCAGCTAAGAGCTTGAAAATCGAAATGCTAAAGCTTTATGGAAGTAATTGAATACAATAAATGAGTATATGACGCATTAGAAGACTTCGAGAGAATCATAAGGTGAAAGGGGTATAGTTGAAAAAAAAAACTTTATATATATATATATATATATATATATATATATATATATATATATACATATATATATACTGTATATCCCCTCTTACGCCTATTGACGCATAGTTAGATTTCGCCAGTAATCTCTATCTTGAGCTTTTAAATCAATACTCCTCCATTCATCATCTCCTATTTCACGCTTCATAGTCCTCAGATATATAGGAATTATATATATATATATATATATATATATATATATATATATATATATATATATATATATATATATTACACTTCAATATAGATGTTATGGGTGGGAAAATCTTAAATACCAAAAATTGGTGAGAAAAAAAAATCGGAAATTAATTAACAAGTATTAATAAATAGAAACCATGATTTTCTTAAATGGAAAATTTCAAAATAATACATGGATTTTTTCACAAGGCTCCATAGACTTTCAAGAGTGATCTCAAGAGCTTCACTCCCTTCAATGAAGCTTACGATTCCAATCCTGCAACGGGATTGACGTCGGTTCTTCAGGGCCGTTATTGCTTGTCTTCTTCTTTTTCTATTAGCGTGCTTTTTCCCCATTCGTATGGGGGTAAACACTTTTACCTTCTTCTGAAGGACTTTGCTTTGGCTTTTGGGGTGGACAGTTCATCCCGACCGGCTGCCCTGCCTGACATCGCCTAGACCCCTAACGCAGGCTAATTGTGCCGCTTATACTCCCCACTGAAAAAAACTTAGATGTTTAAACTGTGTTGATACAGGATTTCATTCCCATTGCAGAAGCGCTATTCCTTATAACAAGGTGCAGTCATTGGCTGTCGAAGGAGTAGAAGTCCTGCTGAGGTTGGTGGAGAGCCGTTTGTGCCTTGCCCCATGGTAGCAGAAAAACCATTAAAGTATAGTCCTACGACTGAACTCGAGAAGGACTACCCGTATCTGTTTCTAGTTGTGTGACGTACTACCAGTCCTCGGAGCTGCAGAATTTTCCCTTCAATGAGGTTATTTCTGTACTCCCACCATGGCCTTCTATTTCGAATCCCGTCTTTCTCCTATGACGCTCACGATTCCAATCTTGCAACGGGTTTTAAATTGGTTTTCAAGGATAGTCTTGCTTTTGCAACGCAGCATAAACTATGTTTAATGATGAAAGTTTCAAGGCAAACCAATAACAATAACAACTATGTAGAGTAGGTATGGACGATGTATTTAATGATAAAAGCTTCAAGACAAAACAATTAATAATAATAAACTATATAGAATAAGTAAGACTATAACAAAATGTATTTGAAAACTAAAGCGAGATAAAGAAACGAAATGATCAAGAAACTAAACAGAATTAGATAAAGAGGACAAGGGCACAAAATGATCTCCGCCCTGTAGAGGCAGTGCCGATATCATCAGACTTAGGGAGGAAGGAAGTGACGATATTATCGGACTCGGGAACGATGGAACTGACGATATTATCGGGCCAGGGGGCGAGACGACTACATCATTCAATTTGGCCAGGTTCCACGAAGGCTAAACCTCCTTTGGATCAAATACTAATCGAATGATTTCCACAAATTGGTGCCACAACAGCCACTGTCATCATTGCTCGAAGCAAGTTTATTAGTGTAGGCGACCAGTCAATACAAACGGGTAAATATTTCGATAGGAAGGCAAACAAACGTACGCATACAGATTCAAACCCCTCCCACCTCCCCCTTCCTCTTTCCTAACTGTAATTCAGCAGTTTCGGAAATTTGTGGGAGATTGTGGTTTCCGAGTGTACTGTACTGTAACCCATCTCACCAAGTTACTACAGTTTAGCATGACAGGATATATATATATATATACTATATATATATATATATATATAATATATATGTGTGTGTGTGTGTATATATATATATTCACATATATATATATAGCATATATATATACATATATATATATATATATATATATATATATATATATTATATATATATATAAATACAGTATATATATATCTATATATATATATATATATATACTGTATATATATATATATATATATATATATATATATATATACAGAGAGAGAGAGAGAGAGAGAGAGAGAGAAGAGAGAGAGAGAGAGATCCAAAAAACGTTGCTTTTTATCACATAGGAGAGATACATGAATCTTTTGCACCAGAGAACGTCTACGAATAATTTAGTTTCGCAATTACACGAGGCAATAAAAATCATAGTGTTTTAAGGAAGTAGATAATAAGACGAACACTAAAAGCATGATAACTGATTACGAATATGATTTAAATGATAAATATTTAAAAATAAAGAAAGTGCTTGCGGGAAAAAATAAATACGAAAGATTCAATGAAACTCATAAAACCTGAAATATTTCGCATGTTCAATTAAAGGTCGCCCATGAATGGCAGAGGCAAGGGACAGTGACACTGCAATATCGAGCAGGACAATGTCCTAGAGACTGACCAAATATACATATGATCCGCACCCAAGTGTCCTCTCCATCCAGGCTAGGACCAAAGAGGGCAAGGCAATGACTGCTTATGGCTCGGCAGATAGACCTATAAGGCTCCCCCACCCCCCTCCTTAGCTCACAAGGATGGAGAGGTTGCACCGACCAAAGAAACTAACGAGTTTGAGATGGGACTGGAACCCCAGTCTTAGTTCTAACGGATCTTTAAAACAGAGGGAAAAATACAATTTCTACAATCCTCAAAAATACTACAGATATCCAGTGAAAGTTCATCGAGGATGTCAGTTTGGAACTGAATATCTAAAATGAAAAATATCTTGTATTAAACCCTCACAACATTAAGCAATTGTAAATATATGTTGAATAAAAAATTTATTCAAGTAAATATATAACGAAGTATATACAATATTATAAATTTTAGGAATTGTAAATGTATATTTCTTAATAAAAAAAAATAAAACTTTAAGTCATACTACGACTATGAAAAATGTTTTGCCGCATTCGAATACTTATAATGAAATAAGATGGGAGGAAAAAATTATAGGTAAAATTAATAGAAAACTTCATGAAGTTCGTCACGGTTATCGATGATGGTAAAAAAATTAACGAGAGAGAGAGAGAGAGAGAGAGAGAGAGAGAGAGAGAGAGAGAGAGAGAGGAGAGAGAGAGAGAGAGAGAGATATTAAAAAAAGACAATGAAGTTTTATGGTATTAATAGCAATGTCCACCTTGAGAAGGTGCCAACCGTCCGACAATATAGGTTGTTAAAAATATGTTTATGTAGAATTTGGGTCGATTTCCAATGAGAGAGAGAGAGAGAGAGAGAGAGAGATACATTTTACTGATGAATATAAGCTAGTCACTTTCGAAACGGTTTGAGAGAGAGAGAGAGAGAGAGAGAGAGAGAGAGAGAGAGAGAGAGAGAGAGAGAGAGAGAGATTATAGAATGAAAATTAGATTTAAGAATACTTTATACTGCTGAATAGAAGTCAGTCACTTTCGCAATGGCTTGAGTGTGAGAGAGAGAGAGAGAGAGAGAGAGAGAGAGAGAGAGAGAGAGAGAGAGAGAGAGAGAGATTCGGGAAAGTAAAGGAAGGACCCCCCAAAAATGAAAGTGACAAAACCCACCTTTCCAGAAAGTGTATTTATGACTACAACTTGAAGCGACTGACGACAGGGAAGCGATAATGGCCCAAAATAGCAGCAGGCGGCAAAGACGACATTTTCCACGACGACAAAAACAAAAGAAGAAAGTTTGAGGAAAGATATAGATTTTCTTCACTGATGGGATAAGGGGGGGGAAGGCCTGGAAGAGGGGGAGGGGGGGCGGTTGGGTAATAGAGGGGCGTAGTAATTGGGAAGAGATCCTGAGGAGATATACTTAGTGAGAGAGAGAGAGAGAGAGAGAGAGAGAGAGAGAGAAATCGGAAACAATCTGTGTTCAAGGTAGATAGAGAGATCCTAAGGAGATATACTGAAAGAGAAAGAGAGAGAGAGAGAGAGAGAGAGAGAGATCAGACACAATCTGTGTTCAAGGTAGATAGAGATCCTAAGGAGATATACTGAGAGAGAGAGAGAGAGAGAGAGAGAGAGAGAGAGAGAGAGATCAGACACAATCTGTGTTCAAGGTAGAGAGATCCTGCAGAGATATAGTTAGTGTGTGAGAGAGAGAGAGAGAGAGAGAGAGAGAGAGAGAGAGAGAGAGAGAGAGAGAGAGAATGGTAATTGGAGTAAAAAACATTAACTGATAAATAGAAGTCAGTACATTTCGAAATGGCTTGAGGAGAGAGAGAGAGAGAGAGAGAGAGAGAGAGAGAGAGAGAGAGAGAGAGAGACGGGAGGGATAATTCTCCAAGAGGATATAAATGGGGGGGGGGAGTGGTGGTAGAAGGAAACGATAGCTGGAGGATTATGGCAACCACCCAAGTCTGCATTTGCCGCCTCTGTCCAATTCTTCGCCATTTTCTGTTTTCTTTTTCCAAATCCTTCTCGGAAAGATTTATAAATATTACTCCTCGTCATTACCAACTGAACAATTTACAAAATACTTTTTTTAGCTCTCTCATCGCACTGTCAAGTTCTGTGACTGCACTTGCCTTTTTTTCATATAAATTCGTACGAGATAAATCATTCAAACTTTTCAGAGATCATTGCAACGTTTCATAGATAATTCCAACCTTTCGGAAGTAATTCCTACATTTCAGAGATAATTTCAACATTTCAGAGATAATTTCAACCTTTCATAGATAATTTCAACATTTCATTCAACATTTCAAAGATAATTCCAACCTTTCAGAGATAATTTCAACATTTCAGAGATAATTCCCACCTTTCAGAGATAATTCAAACATTTCAGAGATAATTCAAACATTTCAGAGATAGTTCCAACCTTTCAGAGATAGTTTCAACCTTTTAGGAACAATTCCAACCTTTTAGGAACAATTCCAACCTTTCAGAGATCATTCCAACCTTTCAGAGACAATTCCAAACTTTTAGAGATAATTTCACCCTTTTAAAGATTATTCCAACCATTCAGGGATAATTACAATCTTTCAGAGATAAATACAACTCTTCATGAGACAATTCCAACCTTTTAGATATAATTCCAACATTTCAGAGATAATTCCAGCCTTTCAAAGAAGCGTACTGTTAGGTCTCTGCAAAGTCAAATGTCACATACCCAAGTGCTTTGTTGTGCTTTGATATACTGCGTATTGCCAAGCAAGGCAAAATTTGAAAGTGGCTTTATCTTAAATCCCCGTATCGCTTTTGATAACTCATGGAGTACTGCCATTGTCTGCACTAAGAATATTTAAAACCTGGTTACATATTTTCCCCCTTTGAAAAAACTTGGGTCATTTGTTTTGCTATTTCAAAATACCTATTTTGAACTTAAAAAATAATTTTATTGCTTCCTGTAAAAAGTTTTTTTTTTTTTTTTTTTTTTTATAATTCAATCTTCTCATAAACACTTAATATGAAAAATATCCCTTTTTTTATCATATTACAGTTCCCCTTTTGGACAGATCAGTTTAAAATGAAAACAAATTAAGCATTTTTACAGTAAAGCTATATCTGAGACCTTAAATACATAGAATTTTCAAATGTACATGATTACCCTGTTCTGGTCTGGTGAATAAAACAGAGAGAGAGAGAGAGAGAGAGAGAGAGAGAGAGAGAGAGAGAGAGAGAGAGAGAGATAACATTCAACTATTTACAAGATTATTCTGTTCTTGTCTGGTGAATAAAACAGAGAGAGAGAGAGAGAGAGAGGAGAGAGAGAGAGAGAGAGAGAGAGAGAGAGAGAGAGAGTCATTTCCCTGAAGGATGGTTCCTGCAGTCGTAGTCTTAAGTAGTGGAAGACTTGGCACCGATTCCAGTCTCTGCAACCTTAGAATGTTGAGTCGCACCATTCCATGCATCCGTAGTCTTCCCTCTCTTCATCTAATAGTTTTCTTTCACACATCACTTATTTGTAATGTTTTCCTATTATCGTCTAAACCCCATTTTACAAATATATATTCAGCATTTATACAGACACACACAAATATATATATATATATATATATATATATATATATATATATATATATATATATATATATATGTGTGTGTGTGTGTGTGTGTGTGTAAATATCACCCACGAATGGCATTTAATACCGAATTCTATCTTGGGAATATATATCCACTTGGAATTCGGTATTAAATGCCATTCGTGGGTGATATTCACATTAATTGAAATCCGTGTGGTTGTGATATATATTCATATGTATATGTCTATATCTATCTATATATATACATGTATATATATATAAATGTAAAATTTATATATATATATATATATATATATATATATATATAGTACTTGTATGTACATATATATACACATACATACATACATACATACATACATATATATAATGTATATAAATAAATACACACACACGCACATACACACACACACACACACATATATATATATATATATATATATATATATATATATATATATATATATATATATAAAGTAAGTTTGCGTC
>NC_090750.1:83217675-83245175 GCF_036898095.1 Palaemon carinicauda
TTTTCCTAATTGAACTTTTTCAGTTTATCATCTTAATGTTTAAAATGAAAACAAACTAAGCAACTTTTCTTCAATAAAGCTATAGCTGAGACCTTAAATACAAACACTTTTAAATTTACATGATTATCCTGTTCTTGTCTGGTGAATAAAACAAAGAGAGAGAGAGAGAGAGAGAGAGAGAGGAGAGAGAGAGAGAGAGGAGAGAGAGAGAGAGAGAGAAGAGAGAGAGAGAGAGAATATTTAAAAATTTACAAGATTATCCTGTTCGTCTGGTGAATAAAACAGAGAGAGAGAGAGAGAGAGAGAGAGAGAGAGAGAGAGAGAGAGAGAGAGAGAGAGAGAGAGGAGAGAGATAACATTCAACTATTTACAAGATTATTCTGTTCTTGTCTGGTGAATAAAACAAAGAGAGAGAGAGAGAGAGAGAGAGAGAGAGAGAGAGAGAGAGAGAGAGAGAGAGAGAGAGAGAGAGATAACATTCAATTATTTACAAGATTATTCTATTCTTGTCTGGTGAATAAAACAAAGAGAGAGAGAGAGAGAGAGAGAGAGAGAGGAGAGAGAGAGAGAGAGAGAGAGAGAAAGAGAGAGAACATTTAATATTTTACAAGATTATGCTATTCTGGTCTGGTGAATAAAACAGAGAGAGAGAGAGAGAGAGAGAGAGAGAGAGAGAGAGAGAGAGAGAGAGAGAGAGAGAGAGAGAGAGAGATAACATTCAACTATTTACAAGATTATTCTGTTCTTGTCTGGTGAATAAAACAGAGAGAGAGAGAGAGAGAGAGAGAGAGAGAGAGAGGAGAGAGAGAGAGAGAGAGAGAGAGAGAGAGTCATTTCCCTGAAGGATGGTTCCTGCAGTCGTAGTCTTAAGTAGTGGAAGACTTGGCACCGATTCCAGTCTCTGCAACCTTAGAATGTTGAGTCGCACCATTCCATGCATCCGTAGTCTTCCCTCTCTTCATCTAATAGTTTTCTTTCACACATCACTTATTTGTAATGTTTTCCTATTATCGTCTAAACCCCATTTTACAAATATATATTCAGTATTTATACACAAACACACAAATAAATATATATACAATATATATATATATATATATATATATATATATATATATATATGTGTGGGTGTGTGTGTGTGTAAATATCACCCACGAATGGCATTTAATACCGAATTCTATCTTGGGAATATATATCCACTTGGAATTCGGTATTAAATGCCATTCGTGGGTGATATTTACATTAATTGAAATCCGTGTGGTTGTGATATATATTCATGTCTATGTCTATATCTATTTATATATATACATGTATATATATATATATAAATCTATGTAATATATATATATATATATATATATATAGTACTTGTATATGCATATATATACACATAGTGGATATACATACATACATACATACATATATATAATGTATATAAATAAATACACACGCACGCACATACATACATACATACATACTGTAATGCAGGATATATAACAACTCGGGCTGCCTTGCTGTATCTTTTATTGATCTGATTCAGCCTGTAAAGCATGACAATATAAATAGGTATCCCAAATATGATTTTCCACCACATTTAACAACCATACATTTAATAACATCACATTTGATATATAATACATTAACAATAATACATAGTAATAGTGCAATGAATAATAATGCAAAATGAACAGTACACGACAAATGCATACCCGCTCAACTTACAATGTGACCGCCCATTCTTAGCCATGGTAATTAATTGAATACGCCATCCGTCTATACACTGCCACCGACACTTGTCAGTCATAACACCGTCCTGCACTGCTTCCCCGCACCAACATAAAGAACTTGCTTGAAGGATTTTCGGTATCAGACCATTACAATTTCTCGTGCCCGTATCCTCATTATGTCCCCGAATACAATGACAATACGAACATTAATGCAAAGTTTACTAATAAAATTTCATAAAAAATGCAGAACCAGCTAATTATAATTTACACAAAAAAATAACACTGCATCCTATGACACGAAGGATATGTCAATCACGAATGGTAATTACACTACAATAATCACAACAATGAAAACTGAGGCGGTGAAAAGTACAACTAAGAAAATCCCAAGGACGGGAGAATTTTGCAACAGTCTCCTATCCTTGGAACAATCCGACAGTACTACAAATGCCGCTTCTAACTAAAGCAACATGTTCTCAGTAATTTCGAATTGTCCAAAAGTTACAATATTACCAAATACAATTCCCAATATTTATCCAACTTAACATGTACATGAATTTCATTAACCAGAATATTACAACAACCACATAAATACAAACTATTATAATGATGATCATAATATACATACATACACACACATCTACATATATATATATATATATATATATATATATATATATATATATATATATATATATATATATAAAGTGAGTTTGCGTCTATATGTATGATTTTAGCATCAAGACTTTCCCTCAAACAGAAGTTATTTGGTATACAGTAAATGAATAACACAGTCCCTCCCACATTCATAAATGAAACAGATGAATCGTCGATAAACCAGCTATGCAAAATGAATTCTACTGTATAACTGTTGATGTATTATATTGGATATTCAACGTGAAATTATGCTGATCCCTCCCGGGGTTAAATAGTTATTAATTCATACTATTCCATTGCAGGTTGCAGTATCAGCTTCAAAAAATGGACGGGTCCTGATTCACATGGCCAGGTAATTCTAATATCTTAGAAATCCTTTACATTTTATCCAAAGGAATCCATCCACTATAATAAATAGCAAGTTTTTGGATAATATATATATATAAATATATATATATATATATATATATATATATATATATATATATATATATATATACATACATATATATATGTATATATATATATGTATAAATGTATATATATGTAAATATATACAAACACTATATATACACATATTCATGTATACAGTAAATATATATATATATATATATATATATATATATATATATATATATACATATATATGTATACAGTATATATATACATATATATAATTTCTTTTCGGTCATGCTCAGTGGATTGGGAGAGGGAATAGTCATACCCTGGTGAGAGAGTGTACCCCGAGAAGAAAGACAGAGGGGTTGGGAAGGTTTAAATCTCTATGTCTGCATCTCTAAATATTTAGTCGTCATTTTTGTCGGGTTGCGTACACCAATATCTAATATTTAGGCCTTGGAGCCTTGGATATGAGAGCAAATTATCAAGTGTTCAAGACCAACTCCAACCTCACCAACAACTATAGTCAATTTTTTTTAGTGAGGCAGATTTGCACCGACTCGCAGCGGTGCCCCTTTAGTTCGGAAATGTTCCTAATAGCTGATTGGTCGGAACTATTTTTGTCCGAATACCTCCAACCAATCAGTGATCAGGAAACTTTTCCGAGCTAAAAGGGCACCCCTGCGAGTCGGTGCAAATGTGCCTCACTAAAAAAAAAGACTATAGGTTGTCCACGTCGATGGAGGTTGTAAAAATGTATGAATCTATAAGTATGAGAAAAAGTTTCATTTAAATATAAACAATTATTCTGGATATATAACTAAAAGATATACCGGTATACTGTTAAAGTACATCCTTGTACAGGGTGTTTGAAATCAGGCAGCCTTTCAGAGGACAAATTCCTTGAAGGTTAATAATGATCATAAATGTAAGAAACCTTTTCATTTAACATTTTAAGTCAATTTCTGAAAAGCAGAAATAGTAGTAGTAGTAGTAGTAGTAGTAGTAGTAGTAGTAGTAGTAGTAACAATAATAATAATAATAATAAATTACAAACACACCTTTCATATTATTATTATTATTATTATTATTATTAACATCATTATTATCATTATTATTACTTGCTAAGCTATAACCCTAGTTCGAAAAGAAAAATGCTATAAGCCAAAGGGCTCCAAAAAGGAAAATAGCCCAATGAGGAAAGGAAACAAGGAAAAACAAAATATTTCAAGGACAGTAACATTAAGAAAATTATTTCCTATATAAACAATAAAAACTTTACCAAAACAAGAGGATGAGAAATAAGAAAGATTAGAGTTCCCGAGTGTACCCTCAAGCAAGAGAACTCTCCCGCAGGGCAGTGGAAGACTGGTACAGATGCTATGGCACTACCCAAGACTTGAGAACAATGATTTGATTTTGGAGTGTCCCTCTCCCAAAAGAGCTGCTTACCATAGCTAAAGAGTCTCTTTTAACAATTACAATCTTCCCTGTATATTTCTTTCTTAGGAAAATCAAGCTCACACCTTTTAAACAATTATATAATTTCCTATAGCCTCTGTACCATGGCCTTCCACTGTCTTGGGCTAGAGTTCTCTTGCTTGAGCGTACACTCGGGCACACTATTCTATCTAATTTCTCTTCCTCTTGTTTTGTTAAAGTTTATTTAGTTTACACAGGAGATATTTATTCTAATGTTATTACTCTTCTTAAAATATTCTATTTTCCCTTGTTTCCTTTCCTCACTGGGCTATTTTCCCTGTTGGAGCCCCTGGGCTTATAGTATCCTGCTTTTCCAACTAGGGTTGTAGCTTAGCAAGTAATAATAATAATAATAATAATAATAATAATAATAATATACATCTCTTTCACCCTCAATTTCTCCCTAACTCCATATCTTACTCACTTTCCAACACCATCTCTCCTCACCTTCTTAACTCCTCCTCTAATTGCTTTTCAAAATGACTAAGGTTTAATCCTTAACGACTCTTGGATGTGGCGTATAACTGGCGGCTAACTGAAAACCAATAACTAACTCATTTAAGAATTATTAATGCCTTAGGGTCTGCTAAAGGAGGGGATCTTCAAATAGACTTTCTCTTCGCTCTAAATGACTAGTATTGTGTATTTCAACGAACTCCCGTTGTGAGGAGGATGGTATTTAATAATAATAATAATAATAATAATAATAATAATAATTAATAAATACATATACCAGTATAGATAGATAGACACAAACACACACACACATATATATATACACCACACATATATATTATTATTACTTGCTAAGCTACGACCCTAGTTGGAAAAGCAGGATGCTATAAGCCCAGGGGCTCGAACAGGGAAAATAGCCCAGTGAGGAAAGTAAACAAGGAAATAATAAAATATTTTAGGAACAGTAACAACATTAAAAAAATATTTCCTATAAAAACTATAAAAACTTCAACAAAACAAGAGGAAGAGCTATAAGATAGAATAGCGTGACCGAGTGTACCCTCAAGCAAAAGAACTCTAACCCAAGACAGTGGAAGACCATGGTACAGAGATAATGGCACTACCCAAGACTAGAGAACAACAGTTGGATTTCGGAGTTTCCTTCTCCTAGAAGAGCTGCTTATCATAGCTAAAGAGCCTCTTCTACCCTTACCAAGAGGAATGTGGCCACTGAACAAATACAGTGCAGTAGTCAACCCCTTGATAGAAGAAGAAATGTTTGGTAATCTCAGTGTTGTCAGGTGTATGAGGACAGAGGGGTATCTCAACAGGTGGCTGGTGCCCTGGACAACCTACTACCTACTATATATCTATGTCTATATATACACCTATATGTACTGTATATATATATATATATATATATATATATATATATATATATATATATATATATTTATATATTTACATATATATATATATATATATATATATATATATATATATATATATATATATATATACATACACACACACATTATATATATATATATATATATATATATATATATATATATATATATATATATATATATATATATGTATACATATATATGCAAATTATGCTGTTTCCACTAACAAGAGTTTCCTTGGAGGAAACATTCTTATACCGATGGATAACGGGGGATTCATATGATATATCTACAACAATAAACTTAAAAAAGGCAAGGTAAAGGTATCTGCTTTCAGTTCCAGTATCATAAGAATAGATGCTCACCAGAACATCAGCTGGGCAAGCCAAACCACAGCAGTATCCTCCCCAGCAAACAGCTTAAACTCACTATACAGGGCTGGGATCGATCTACTGCCATAAAATGCTAAGCGAATGCATTACCACTGTACTAGCTATTTTATAATTAATTACTCCCTCTACCAATTTCACTCTTAATTGCTTTGATCTCATGACCAGCTTAGTATTGGCTGCAAGCATTACTTCCTATTTCATTATAAACCTTTTCCTTTCTTTTCTCACAACTTTGCACCTATAGGCCTATATACTTTTCTCAAACCTATCACATCACTTCATCGATAAAGAAATTTAACATTAATGAAGACAACACAACTTTACCTCAGACTAACTTTCATAGTAACCCAATCATTCTTATATAGTACTACATATTACAACACGCTTTGCTTCCAGAATATATATATATATATATATATATATATATATATATATATATATATATATATATATATATATATATATATATATACACACATATACATAACCTAATTCTCAATATAATTTTTTAGGTACTCTAGATTTTCCAAACAACTGTCATATTGTCTTAGGTTTTTCTTGCTTCAAAAAGCTTTTCATATTTCTTCAAATCTCTCGTATAATTATTTCGCAACAATCACATGAAAAAGTTACGCTAAATCTTATTTCCTAAATTATTTATTTAAAATTATTACAGTTTTATATCTCTGTTTCTTCTTTTACTTTATCTTTTAATAGTTTAATATTGATTTCTGTATTTACTACTACTTTATTTTGACCAATATACTTTTAGTATTCCAACTAAGGTTAATACTTGGCTATTAGTAATAGCAATAATACAGTAATAGTTGCAGTAGCTACCAAAAAGCTTAAACAAATATGAACATTACCGTAGTATATCATAAAAAGAAGAAAATGCTAGTTTTCTTTCATTCCAACTCTTCAACAAAGAAAACGAATAATCACCTAAACTAAAGAAAATATATACTGGGTCTTTCTATCCCTTTAACTAACACTCTTTACATTAATAGCAAAACGGCCACATTAAACAAAATGATGGCTAGTTTTCATAAGTTTCCTGAGTGAAACCTAGAACAATAATAAATCCTTCTTGTGTTATGACAATGTTCAATATTGTGATAAACACAATTCGCTTTGCAAATCTAGACTCCTAGAAGTATAGAGAAAAAATATTTATAACTAGACTGCATTGATATAAATACCAGCTCACCTAGAAATAACAAACAACTACTACAAAGTCCAATTCAATAAACTTTTTAATGTATCAAAATGCAGTCAAATTATAAGAATAAAAAAATGTGCAAACCATATACGAGACGCTAAATAGCTTAGAAATAAAACTGGGCAAAATCAGCATTGCAGCTTTTCTTAATTTTCTCGAAGACGAACAAATAGGATCTAATGCACAAAATATAAATGTGTTATACGACTGGATATGTATTTTTCCATAACATGCAATGGAATTACATATCAATGTAAAAGTTATATAAACAACGTTTACCATAGAAGTTTTTTTTTTTCTCAACTGTGTGATCAACATGAATAATTTACAACCACAATACTCTTTGCTTCAAAATTATTGACAGAGAGAGAGAGAGAGAGAGAGAGAGAGAGAGAGAGAGAGAGAGAGAGAGAGAGAGAGCGAGAGAGAGATAGATATTAACAAAGGAACCATGCCTATAACATTCTTTAATATTATTGTAATCGACAAAGCGAAAAATATACCTTTGACAGAACTTCTCATGATAATCTACTGGGATTTTTAACCGATTGATTAATTGATTTGGAGTTTTCTGGCATGGAATTTTCAAATGCAAGCTTTATCCACTTTAGACAAATGTTCTCCATCACTATTTCGTCCGATCCCCTTCCTCTGTCAGAAATGGTCTTTAAGGCTTACCTTTCCATTTTACGCATCTTAAAAGTTTCAATATACGATTCGCACTACGGTCTGATTACGTTATTCAAAACCAAAACAATATCAACGTACAGCACGCATTTAATGAACAAATTAAATGTTCCCTTTTGCTATGAAATTAAATCTGTTCACTTTTATATATCGAAGTACCATGATATTGCACAAATGGAGACGTACAGTACATATAGATACTCACTAAAAACGCGAACTTTTTTTAATCGCCCCAAAACAACACAAGGAAGTCTTTTGTGAAGTTAAAATCTAATAAAATGCAACTAATTCGCGTTAAACAAAATTAAAAATGAAACGAATGAATTATTGCTGACTTACCTTATCTCTCTGCAATGCTCGTCTTGTTGCACTCCTGAAAAAGGAAACAAAAATGTATTTAAATAAACATAGAAACACACACAACACATACACACACGCACACGCACACGCACACACACACACACACATATATATATATATATATATATATATATATATATATATATATATATATACAGAGCTCAGCCAAAAGAGAAAATTGTAACTTTGTAGTAGAGCTTTCCAAATTTTCAATCGTATGTCTGAAATTCTGATGTGTAACATTAATTCCACTGTTTGTTAAGCAGAAGTATATATATATATATATATATATATATATATATATATATATATATATATATATTGAAAGACGTGCACGTGTTTAGGGGTATGGCAAACGGTATGTCTGATCATTTTTTGGTGGAAGGAAAATTAGTTGTAGCAAAAGAGTGGGGGAATAGAGTAGGTGGATGTAAGAGGGAGGTAGTGAAGGTTGAAGAGTTAATAAAACCGGGGGTAAAAAGTAAATATCAGGAAAGGTTGAAAATGGCATGTGACGAGGTGAGAGTAAGAGAAACTGGTAATTTAGAGGAGGAGTGGAAGTTAGTAAAAGAAAATTTTGTTGGGATTGCAAGTGATGTATGTGGCAAGAAGGTTGTTGGAGGCAGCATGAGGAAGGGCAGTGAATGGTGGAATGAAGGAGTGAAGGTAAAAGTGGAAGAGAAAAAGAGGGCTTTTGAAGAATGGCTGCAGAATAATAGTATAGAGAAGTATGAAAAATATAGAGAGAAAAAGGTGGAAGTAAAGCGCAAGGTACGTGAGGCAAAGAGGGCAGCTGACCTGAGGTAGGGTCAGGGATTGGGTCAGTCATATGAAGAGAATAAGAAGAAGTTTTGGAAAGAAGTGAAGAGAGTAAGGAAGGCTGGCGCAAGAATTGAAGAGACAGTGAAAGATGGAAATGGAAGGTTGTTAAAAGGAGAGGAGGCAAGGAAAAGGTGGGCGGAATATTTTGAAAGTTTGCTGAATGTTGAGGATAATAGGGAGGCAGATATAATTGCTGTTGCAGGTGTTGAGGTGCCAGTGATGGGAGATGAGAATGAAAGAGAGATTACAATTGAGGAAGTGAGGAGAGCACTAGATGAAACGAGAGTAGGAAAAGCATCTGGTATGGATGGTGTGAAAGCTGAGATGTTGAAGGAAGGGGGTGTGACTGTACTTGAATGGTTGGTGAGATTGTTTAATGTGTGTTTTGTGTTGTCAATGGTACCAGTAGATTGGGTTTGTGCATGTATTGTACCACTATATAAGGGTAAGGGAGATGTGCATGAGTGTTGTAATTCAAGAGGTATTAGTTTGTTGAGTGTAGTTGGAAAAGTGTATGGTAGAATACTGATTAATAGGATTAAGGATAAAACAGAGAATGCAATCTTGGAAGTACAGGGTGGTTTTAGAAGAGGTAGGGGTTGTATGAATCAGATTTTTACAGTTAGGCAGATATGCGAGAAATATTTAGCAAAAGGTAAGGAGGTGTATGTTGCGTTTATGGATCTGGAGAAAGCATATGATAGAGTTGATAGGGAAGCAATGTGGAATGTGATGAGGTTATATGGAGTTGGTGGAAGGTTGTTGCAAGCGGTGAAAAGTTTCTACAAAGGTAGTAAAGCATGTGTTAGAATAGGAAATGAAGTGAGTGATTGGTTTCCGGTGAGAGTGGGGCTGAGACAGGGATGTGTGATGTCGCCGTGGTTGTTTAACTTGTATGTTGATGGAGTGGTGAGAGAGGTGAATGCTCGAGTGCTTGGACGAGGATTAAAACTGGTAGGCGAGAATGACCATGAATGGGAGGTAAATCAGTTGTTGTTTGCGGATGATACTGTACTGGTAGCAGACACAGAAGAGAAGCTTGACCGACTAGTGACAGAATTTGGAAGGGTGTGTGAGAGAAGGAAGTTGAGAGATAATGTGGGTAAGAGTAAGGTTATGAGATGTACGAGAAGGGAAGGTGGTGCAAGGTTGAATGTCATGTTGAATGGAGAGTTACTTGAGGAGGTGGATCAGTTTAAGTACTTGGGGTCTGTTGTTGCAGCAAATGGTGGAGTGGAAGCAGATGTACGTCAGAGAGTCAATGAAGGTTGCAAAGTGTTGGGGGCAGTTAAGGGAGTTGTAAAAAATAGAGGGTTGGGCATGAATGTAAAGAGAGTTCTATATGAGAAAGTGATTGTACCAACTGTGATGTATGGATCGGAGTTGTGGGGAATGAAAGTGACGGAGAGCCAGAAATTGAATGTGTTTGAGATGAAGTGTCTAAGAAGTATGGCTGGTGTATCTCGAGTAGATAGGGTTAGGAACGAAGTGGTGAGGGAGAGAACAGGTGTAAGAAATGAGTTAGCGGCTAGAGTGGATATGAATGTGTTGAGGTGGTTTGGCCATGTTGAGAGAATGGAAAATGGTTGTCTGCTAAAGAAGGTGATTAATGCAAGAGTTGATGGGAGAAGTACAAGAAGAAGGCCAAGGTTTGGGTGGATGGATGGTGTGAAGAAAGCTCTGGGTGATAGGAGGATAGATGTGAGAGAGGCAAGAGAGAGTGCTAGAAATAGGAATGAATGGAGAGCGATTGTGACGCAGTTCCAGTAGGCCCTGCTGCTTCCTCCGGTGCCTTAGATGACCGCGGAGGTAGCAGCAGTAGGGGACTCAGCATTATGAAGCTTCATCTGTGGTGGAAATGTGGGAGGTTGGGCTGTGGCACCCTAGCAGTACCAGCTGAACTCGGTTGAGTCCCTGGTTAGGCTGAGGGAACGTAGAGTAGAGGTCCCCTTTTTTGTTTTGTTTCATTGTTGGTGTCGGCTACCCCCCAAAATTGGGGGAAGTGCCTGGGTATATGTATATATATATATATATATATATATATATATATATATATATATATATATATATATATATATATATTATATATATATATATATATATATATATATATATATATATATATATATATATATATGTGTGTGTGTGTGTGTGTGTGTGTGTAGAAAAGGGGGTTGGTTACTGAGTACTGCGAAATGCAGAATTCTTGAAAACAGACCAAACCCAAAGATCATTGCTTAACCGCTAACCTGCCCCAGCATGACTAGCAAAGAACCTTAATAAAAACTTTAGCAAAGGGGTCTGCCCCCTTCTATAACCAATCCCACTTCCTTGATCCTTCATCCATTTACTACCCCCACCTCCCCTGAAATTATTCCCCACTTTCCTACTTTACCTGTCTTAGAATCTCTCTCTCTCTCTCTCTCTCTCTCTCTCTCTCTCTCTCTCTCTCTCTCTCTCTCTCCTTTCTTATTACCTAAAATATATAAAAAGTATAATGTATGATCTGATACGTACACCTAAAAAACCTGTAACATAAAAACATAAGCAAGATAATAACATCCTTCCCAATCATCTCAGAAACAAAATGATAATAAACAGCTTTCGAGACAAGCCACAAAAACGTCAGCCAGACCGTAAACAAACATCTGTTCAGTGAACTTTGCACTGTGAGAGACAGGTGCAGATTCCCATGTAATTACGCGATTACTGGCGGAGGGAAAAATGTAATTGCTAAAAAGGTTTCAATTACAGTATAATCTATTAATCAACAATGAATAAAAAGCAACATATAGCAGGTAAGTTAACAAACATTCAGCAGCTAGTAAATTATATATGTTTATACATCATTAAGCCAACCAGAAATTATTATGTGAAAACATAAATAAATTAGTGAATAGTGACCAGAAATTATTATATGTGAAAACATAAATAAATCAGTGAATACAGCAATAAACCAACCAACAATTATTATATGTGAAAAAAAAATGGCGAATAAATAAATTATTGAATACATCATTAAACCAACCAATAATTATTATTGTGGAAAAAATAAACTAGTGAGTGGTGCTACCAGCTGCAGACAAGGTATATCTAACAAGAGCAATCAGAGAATTCTGACCTCCGCCAAAGGTTAATGGAGTCGTCCATACCCTAAGAACTGTGGTGGAAACTTCGTCAAAATCCGTCAATTCGTTTTGACGTTATCTTTACAATAGCGAAAAATGCAAATCCGTAAATAGAATCAGTATCCGGATCCGGATCATCTTCAAAATTTAATGGGGTCGTCCATGAACTAAGATCTATCTATGGTGAAAATTTCGACAAAATTCGTCAATTTGTTTTGACGTTATCCTGTCCACAAACACACAAACAAATGAATAAATAAATAAACTGACTCGATTTTATAACTTCCTTGGCGGAGGTAATGATAAAGAACGTGCACCACTTACATTAAAAACTTTAAAAAATATTTTTCTAAATATTTTTATTTTTAAATAACATGAGAAATAGCAGATATTTGTGTAAACATTTATCAAATAACATGAGAAATAACAGACAAATAAACATTAAAAGCGAACGAAAAACCAATCTTCAATAATGATCTCATCAGGACGTGACTTCATTGACAATGCAAATGATCGGAGGATTCAGGTGATTTGAAGAGGTATAAAGGGTCGTTTGCTTCGTTTAACGATGACCCTTCGTCTTTAAAAGGCCAAATTTACGCCTCGTTACTGGCAGAGATTTGCATCTGCTTTTGCTAAATACGTTCGTCTGATCTTTAGTGGCTGTTTTGTTAGATCTGATTATTATTATTATTATTATTATTATTATTATTATTATTATTATTATTATTATTATTATGAGATAAGCTGCTACCCTGGTTGGAAAAGCAGGATGCTATGAGCCCAAGGGCTCAAATAGGGAAAAATAGCCCAGTGAGGAACCGAAATAAGGAATCAATTAAACTAGAATAGGAGTAATGAACAATCAAAATTAAGTATTTTAAGAACAGTACCCTCAAGCAACAGTGGAAGACCATGGTACAGAGGCTATGACTCGACCCAGGACTAGAGAACAATGGTTTGATTTTGGAGTTTCCTTCTCCTAGAAGAGCTGCTTACCATTGCTAAAGAATCTCTGCTACCCTTACCAAGAGGAAAGTAGCCATGAAAAATTACAAAGCAATAGTTAACCCCTTGAGTGAAGAAGACTTATTTGGTAATCTCAGTGTTGTCAGGTGTATGTAGAAAATTGAATCGGTGGAACTTCGAAAGTTTAATCTTGAAATGAATGCTTTTATGCTGAACAGGCTGACATGAGTCACGCATTATAGTTTATATTTCATATTAATTGTTAATTACCTTTCTTGTAGTTCATTTATTTCTATATTTCCTTGCCTCACTGGGTTATTTTCCCGTGTTGGAGGGCCTATAACATCCTGCTTTTCCACCTAAGCTTTTACCTTAACTAATAATAATAATAATAATAATAATAATAATAATTTCTTTCTGACTATCGTTTTATTCATATTTTCCCAGACCACATCTTAGCACTAGATATGAAGTTAATTCTAAGTTACTTTATCTTTCGTGAGATTCTATATCGCACAGTATTCTAGAAATTTTATTCCTGCAGTTATTAAATAGTGGAATGATATACATCATCATACAGTCAAATCAAAAGTTAAAACGTGTGGCAAAGATGTTTGTGTTGAGCCTATAATCAAGTCAAACTTGTTAATGGATTTATTTTGATTCACTTTGTGTATCACTATTTCTATTATATGTTTTATTATTATTATTATTATTATTATTATTATTATTATTATTATTATCATTATTTCAATCATTATTATTATCATTATTCAGCTCTCATTTTATTTTTTCGTATTAGGATGATCTCCCTATTGTATCATGCTTCATTTAATATTCTGCTTTTATAACTAGGCCTAATTTAGGAGCTTGGATTATAATACGAATACTAACGGTGTTAATATCTATGATCTTAGGAAATAATTATAGTTGACACTTCTCTCTTATTTATTTATCAAAAGGAAGGGGATTATCCATCCAATGAGTCAAACTTGACTTACAAAGATGGCCTGACTAAAATTGTTTTAAGTATTACAGTACTTCCCTGATGTTTATCAGGGTAATGTTCTTGGCCCATTACTTTCCTTACTATATACACATGACATGTGGTTTGGCCTAGAAAACAAGCTCGTTGCATATGCAGATGATGCTACTTGCCTTGCCTCAATTTCATCTCCTGAATATAGATCTGGGTTTGCTGAATCCCTTAATAGAGACCTAGTTAAAATTAGTGCATGGTACAAATTATGAGGCCTGAAGTTGAACTCTAAAACTACTCAGGACTATGATTGTAAGTAGGTCAAGGGCAGTGGCTCCACAACATCCAAATCTGCATTGATAATGTTTTTTTTTTTTTTAATACATACAACTTTTAAATTTTAGGTGTGATTCGTGTTGCCAATTTTGCTTTTGAATAACACATTCAATAAATCTCTTCTTCAACTGCGCATAATAGTCTTACTGATGAGGTCTTTTAAGATTTTCGGTATTTTTATTCTGAAATATTCTAATTCTTTCATTCTGCCTTGCTTCGAGTATTGTTCTCCTGTCTGGTCTTCACCTGCTTTTTCCTATTCTAATCTATCAGACAAAAATTTGCGGTCCATTGAATTTCTTATTCCTTATCAGGATATTAATCAATTTATTCTTTATACATGTATAAGTTTTTCATAATTCTGACCATTCTTTTGTATTCAGATCTTTTCAGACTGTACCATCCTGTACGTAGTGCAAAGTATGCAGTTAATAAGGGTCAACACTACACATATTCTAAAAGCTTTATTACAACGATTTCTCTAATCAGGTAGTTGAATAAGTAAACTTAAATAGCTCAACCTTGCAGCGAATATTTTCATGTTCAATAGGCTAACATAAGATACAGCCCCAGGACTTGTGCAGAAGAACGTGCTACTTGAAACCCCACATACAGTGAGGAAAGTGATGGGACTCCAAAGGGATCTGGATGGAACTGGGAACCTCGAACTATAAACCACCAGTCTCTGTAACTATGACTTATAATAATATGTAACAATAAAGGTTTTTGTTTAAAGCGTTTCGTTACGAAAACTCAGCAACGTTCTTCTTATTAAATGGAGCCATACTCCTTGTGGAAAATAGCAGTCTAACAAATCATATATACAACACATACATCAGTTGATATCAAATACTTTATAACTGCTTCTCACAATTGCGATAACATATAACTTATAACCATCTTAAATTGAGATTAAGATTTATGCATTTGGGCCAAGAGGCAACTCGAACATTTAGGTCTTGATAATTCAATTTTTTTTTAGCACTTGAGGTTATAATGTTATTCCACTACCTTAATTGGTTTAATCTTTGCGGTTGTCTCTTTGGGTTATGGTCCAGCAAGGATGTGGGGTAGCCCAATACTTTCACTTATGGCAATTTACTTTATTAAGCATTAGATATGGTGGCTAAATTAGCATTTCATGCGCTTAACATTTCCAAAGGTTATTATCATTCAAATCAAAACCTTCAACACTTTATATCCACTCGATATTATTGTTATTATTATTACAAGCTAATCTATGACCCTAGTTGGTAAAAGCAAGATGATATAAGCCCAAGGGCTCCAACATGGAAATATAGCCCGGTGCGGAAAGTAAATAAATAAAGCATAATGAACTATATGGAAACAAATCAAGTAATAATAAAGGGAATGCAAGATATATAGGGACGCAAAACGGGCAAATCTGAAATTAGACAACAGTACGAATCAGTGACATTTCATCAGAAAATATGGTATTTACTAAAATCAAAATTAAAAGAATGAATTTGCAATCTAATATTTCCGAATAATATTGGAAGTTACCTGTCATACAGAAACCACAATTTGGCATAAAACAAACTTCTGTCAGAGGAATTTCCTGATTTGAATGAATACTAAAATCTAAAAACTATGTACACGATAAAAGGGTCATTTAAAGGTCAATACTTTTGGGTTTCACTGATGAAAACGTCATTTGACTAATTGGTTTCGATGGCTTTCTTGCTAGAGATGCAGAAAAGCCAGGAGACTGCCATTTTATTATTATTATTATTAATTTCATTATCATTATTATTATTACTAGCTAAGCTACAACATTAGATTTGTAAAAGCAAAATGCTATAAGCACAAGGGCTCGGGCTCAAACAGGGAAAACTAGCTCAGTGAGGGAAGAAAATAAGGAAATAAATCAACTACAAGAGAAGTAATGAACAAGCAAAATAAAATATTTTAAGAGCAACAACATTAAATTGGATCCTTCATATATAAACCACAAAAACTTGAAAAAAAAAAAAGAGGAAGAGAAATAGGATAGTATGCCCGAATGTACCCTCAAGCAAGAGAACTCTTACCCAAGACAGTCCAAGACCATGGTACAGAAGCTACGGCACTACCCAAGGCTAAAGAACAATGGTTTGATTTTGGAGTGTCCTTCTTCTAGAAGAGCTGATCACCATAGCTAGTCTCTCTTCTACCCTTACCAAGAGGAGAGTAGCCACTGAATAATTATATTGCGATAGTTTTTCAATCAATGATTAAAACAATGCCAATTGGGATTGGATTGGATTTTCAAGTTTAGGCCATATTATTATTATTATTATTACTAGCCAAGCTACAACCCTAGTTGGAAAAGCAAGATACTATAAGCCCAAGGCCTCCAATAGGAAAAAATAGCCCAGTGAGGAAAGGAAATAAGGAAACAAATAAATGATGAAAACAAATTATTATTATTATGCCAGGCCCAGGAACCAGTCAGGTAATTCAGTACCGTCATAAATATTTGAATGGATAAAAATGTAAATAAAGAAATAAAATGTTTTCAAAACCTTCCCCATCAGCAACTCAAATCAAATGCCTGACAAGTATAAATACTTGAACGAACTCATCATTTAATGTGGATTTATTGGATTGGATTCATGAATTTGGCTAATACAGCCAAAAACTAAGATTTGGGACGCCATACATGGACCGTATGCAATTGCGGGAAAACTCAGCAATTGAGGTATGAATTAAGTACCAACAAAACTCGGCTGAATCCCTCGTCAGGCTGGGAGGAGCGAAGAGATGAAAAGTACCCTTTTCTTTTTGTTTTTTATGTCGACTGGACAGCAAGAGGGAAGGAAGAAAGTGGGAACTGAAAGATTTAATGTGTACATAATTTTCCTCTTTTAATTTCCATATAACAAGTTATATTCTGCTTCAGATTAGTATACGAGTGACGATTTTTATCTTTAATTCACTGATTTAAGAAATTAAATTCCTTGATTTGCTACAACGGCCCAATTATATCATAGTTTATTCTCTTTAATATTAATATGCTCTCTCTTTCTTGTGTGTGTGTATGTATATATATATATATATATATATATATATATATATATATATATATATATATATATATATATATATATATATATATACTTATATATAAGTTTGTGTGTATGTATAATATTCAGAGCTCTCTCTCTCTCTCTCTCTCTCTCTCTCTCTCTCTCTCTCTCTCTCTCTCTCTCTCTCTTTGTATATATATATATATATATATATATATATATGTATATATATACATACATATATATATAAAGAGAGAGAGAGAGAGAGAGAGAGAGAGAGAGAGAGAGAGAGAGAGAGAGAGAGAGAGAGAGAACACGCTAAAAAGAATGCTGAAGCCATAAAAGAGAAGAAAACATAATTTGCACAGTATATAATTTCCCTTTACCTTCACACCAGACTTTTTTGTTTTATTTACTTCACAGGTCACTGATGCAGACTCCTGAATGTGCAAATTGGAATTCCAGCTGCTGTGTTCTGACACCGGGCCTTCACAGCACTGTCACGTTTAACAGCTTTTTGCATGTTGATAAGATGACTCTTTCTGATATTAGCGCTGGATCTTTGGATGGATAATTAGCATTTTCTCGGTTTTGGATAATTATCCTTTTAATTTTTTTGCGGTTATCATTATTATTATCCTTTTCTAAGTCATCTTAAATAATTATCCTTTGCTCGGTTATCTGAAATAATTATAATTTTCTCGGTTATCTTAAATAATTATCCTTTTGGTTTCTTAATTATCCTTTTCTCGGTTATTATTATTATCCTTTTCTCAGTTATCTTAAATAATCATCCTTTTCTCGGTTATCTTAAATAATGATCCTTATCTCGGTTATCTTAAATAATTATCCTATTCGCGGTTACCTTAAATAATTATCACTTTCTCGGTTATCTTGAATAATTATCCTTTTCTCGGTTATCTTAAATAATTATCCTTTTTCAGTCATTTTAATTATCCTTTTCTCGGTTATCTTAAATAATTATCCTTTTCTCGGTTGTCTTAAATAATGATCCTTTTCTCGGTTATCTTAAATAATTATCCTTTTTCAGTCATATTACTTATCCTTTTCTCGGTTACCTTCAATAATTATCCTTTTCTCGGTTATCTTATATAATTATCCTTTTTCAGTCATTTTAATTATCCTTTTCTCGGTTATCTTAAATAATTATCCTTTTCTCGGTTGTCTTAAATAATGATCCTTTTCTCGGTTATCTTAAATAATTATCCTTTTCTCGGTTGTTGTTATTATTATTATCATCCTTTTTTCGGTTATCTTAGATAATTATTCTTTTCTCGGTTATCTTAAATAATTATCGTTTTTCTCGGTATTCTTAAATAATCATGCTTTTCTCGCCCATCTTAAATAATTATCCTTTTCTTGATTATCTTAAATAATCATCCCTTTCTCAGTGATCTTGAATAATTATCCTTTTCTCGGTCATCTTATATAATTATCCTTTTCTCGGTTATCTTACTTAGGCCTCTAATACTTTGAGCAATGATAATGGCAACTGTAACGATAAATTCCTTTATTTAATATCTTTACTTGAGATAACTTTATATTAATGATAATATAATTATTATTATTATTATTATTATCATTATTATCACCTAAGCTACAACCCCATTTTGAAAAGCAGGATGCTGCAAGGCCAAGGGTTTCAACAAGAAAAGGTAGCCCAGTGTGGAAAGGAAATAAAATAATAAACGAACTACAAAAGAATTAATCAATTAAAATAATATAAAATATCTTAAGAACAGTAACAACATCAATCTGCTATTCAATCTAAGCTCTCTTCATGTAAATAATTATGAAGACCGGTAAACGTCAAACTAGAATAACTAAATTAACATGTACAAAAAATAAGGTTCCTCTGTTGAAAGAAAAGAGGAAAATAAAAATTAGAATCTTAGGACACATTTGTAGCATTTTCTCTCCAGAATGTATAAGAAAGCGATGTTTAATTGAAGGTTTCAAGTCCACCCAGGAATGGAGGAGGAAAGGGACAATGACAATGCCCTAGCTAGCAGCAATGCCTTAGAGACTGAACATGTATATACATATGATCCGCACCAAGGCTCCCTCTCCACCCAAGCTAGGATCAGGGAGTGCCAGGCAATAGCTGTTGATGACTCAGCAGATAGACCTGTAGGCTCCCACAAACCCCTCATCCTCAACTCATAGGGATGGTGAGATTACAGAAACTACAAGAAACTACCGAGCTTGAGTGGGACTTGAAGCCCAGTCCGGCGATCACCAGGTAGGGACGTTTCCAATAGACCATCACAAGATGGAAGAACATTAGTATTACAACCCAACTGTCCACTTGATTAGGAAAGACAAAACTGACGTCCAAGGACTCAAATAGCGAAAGCAGCCCAGAACAGAAAAGGATCTTATGTCCTGGACCTACTAAATATACTTTAATTTGAATCATAATCAAGTATAAAATTAGGATATAAGACCAGATTAGCTTTGTCTACATATGCAATAAGCTTTTTTTCAAGGCCAAACCACATATCACGCATATATAACACCGAATGTTAAGCCTCATAAATGGTACCCTGAGGAATAAAAGAGATTACAATCTTTAAGCTGAAGTATAGTGTACAAAAACTATAAAAATTTAATTGGATGCCAAAATAAAATGTACTGATTGAATGAGTGACTTACTGGGATAAGTGGTTAGTCTTGCATGAAGATGTGTATCTTAGGGTTTCAAACTGTCCTTATTCTCGGCTACCCAAGAACTGAACACCCACCACTCGTGCTACAAAAAGCCAAACACTACATTGCTGCTTGCTTTCAAATTCTATGATGACTTGATATGCATTTCAGTGCCCTCAGTACAGGCTGGGCATCATTCATTTGTGGCGAATTTAGAATTTGATAGGTAGTTAAAAGGCCTACAGCTGACTAAGTGTGCCACTATCCACTATCCAGAAACATAGATAACCCTTACAATTCTGAATAAATATTTCATATATTGCGTGAGCTGCCTAACTACAAAAGAATATATCATGCATATTCTATTATTTGATGCTTCTTCCCACCAGCTTGTAAATCATTAGCACATCTTTTCTTCAGAGTTAATTATTTCAGTAGAATAAATATAGCACCCTCTTGTTGTTAGTTATCTCTAATCTTTTCAGACCCACAGCAGCAAATGATGAATACGTATACTACCAAGTAATTCATTATCAGCCTCATAACATATGCTACAGCTGTTTGAACAGAATATAAAACCTTTCATAATACTAAGTAGCTTTAGTTTACAAGAAAACTATGTCCAAATCTTCGGCCACATATCTTATTTATCATCAGTAAATTTGAAGTGTAAAATACCATTGCAGCTTTGTCAGGGTCTTGGAATATTATACTATGCTAGCTTCAGTGATATAATGATCTTGATGAGAACTTAGCCATACAACAGGTCACTTCACTTTTTGTTTGCTCGAGTAGTAGACAAATCCTCCAAAACATAGTTAATTTTCTAAATACCAGCAAATTGCCAGAACTAACATAACTATTCGCTGGCCTTGGTTGATCTCTTGCATCTGAGTCACATTACTAGGGTGTGCTCCAAGTCAAATTCCAAGGGGTTAGGGTTCAGAATTGAGGTTAATTCACATTCAAGCCTGTCATGCAGATTTCTTCCCTTTCCCAAGAAAGGAAGAAACGATGTCACAACCAGTGAACCCGTAAAAGTATGGGACCCCTCTAGCTATCTCAAGCCCTATTAGCATAGTCATAAGATGTCTTTGAAGTATATGAAGGTAAAACATTGTAGTCCAAACTCTAGCTGAAATGGTAGTTAAACATCGCTCGTAGGGAAAAATAGTTCAAATCATTCATGGAAGAGCTAGAGGATGAAGGTGATAGACCTTTCTATCGTCCAACCAAGAAAAGCATGGTTTCTTTCTTCACACAAGAACATGCCGAGATAACGTCTACGGAGAAAGTCCTCAGATGTGACTGTCAGTTATTCTTTAAGCTATTCATTGACTTGATTTGAGGTTTTGTGGCAACCTGACATCTAAGGTCATTGATGCCGATTACAGCCGTTCATCTCCTGCCAGAATATGCAGTGTGACTTGCAAGAATTCTTCAAGCACGAAAATTAGTCACACACTGCATCTCTCAGTAACAGTGACAAGCTTCATACATGTCAAAAATCACAGCTGGTTGAAATTATTGAAGCGTAAGTGGACATCTTAGAGAACCAAAGGCAGATACAATCGTTGATGGGTCAACACTTATCAATGCCGTACCGGCACGTTCTCTGAAATCCGAGACGAGGTAGAAATGGGGACAAGGAAGCAGAAAAGTCACAGAAACAGGTAAGACACCAGATAATTGGCAAAGCCTTCGTGATGCAAGCAACAAGGTAGCCGTTTTACTTCCTTGTGGAGAAATGTGTCAAGCAGAGATGACAAGTACAGGCAACGTCCCTAAAGGAGAAGATGCCATTAGCAACAAAGTGAAGTCTCTGGATGTAGTGTCCCCATGTTGCCAAGAGGAAGCTAACACTCGAATATCTGTACATATAAGGGATGCAAGGGCTGATAGAAGAAAGTCTATTTTCATTAAGGACAATGATACAGACGTGCTAGTCATAGAAATCTCTGTACTGCCATCCTTACAGGAAATAGGTCTAGAGAAAATGTGGATTGCCTTTGGCCAATGAGCCAAGATGCAATGGATTCCAGTCCATGAGGTAGTTTCTCCAATATGGCTTGAGAAAGTTAGCGGGATCCCATACTTTCATGTGTTCACTGGAAGTGACATCGGCCTTCCGTGGGCAAGGGAATAAATCTGCATGTAAGGCTTGGAACGTACTTGATGATGTTTCTGAAACATTCATTAATCTTAGCAGGCATCCAACACAGATTCGTAATCTTGACCTGCAGGAGCTAGAGATTCGTTGTCCTCATGTACGACAGATCAAGCACAGTTGCTAGTGTGGATGAAGCAAGACTAGACCTCTTTACTAGTAACTCAATTCCACCAACACAAGCAGCCCTCAGAGAACACGCAAAGCTTGTGGCCAGGCAACTATCTCCAATAGAGACGAGCAGTCCTGCTGAATGGTGGTGGATACAGGAAGGAGAGACATGGCAGATATGTTGGACAGTACTAACCCCTATTGCAGCAAGTTGTCAGGAACTGACATGGTTCATGTAAGAAAGGCTGCAAAGAAAGATGCAAGTGCTTACAATCAGCACTCCCCTGCAAATCACTCTTCAGATGCAGTGGCAGCTGAAGGACCAGCGGCACAGTTTGAGCCTTGTGGTGCAAAGCTTACAAAATGAAAAACGGATAATAATAATAATAATAATAATAATAATAATAATAATAATAATAATAATAATATCTCAAATTCTTATAGGCAACGTCTAACGAAACTTTGTGGACGGACAGATAACGGGCCATGGAAAAGTTGATAAAATTTTTAGATGAACCTGAATCTGACTTAATCTAAAATATTTTTCCCACAACATATCTCCAAATATTAAAGAAAGATTTTCATGGAATTTATTGATAGGTAAGTAATAGACCAATAAAGAGTTGCTCTAAGTCAAGTATTTTGTTTGTTGTCTAGAAAATATCTCAAAGAGTTACTAATGGATTTTTAGGAAAACCTTAAGAAGAATTGGGCAATGTCCTTCACAGAAATTGGTTAAAATTCTTAAGATGGATCCAGATACTTTATTATTACTTATTGGTTTTGAATGGAAAGTTTTGCACTCTGATAGGTTTCCTCGAGTGTTTTTTCAATAAGGTTACGAAATTTACAATGATACACTGCTCAATCATACGTATTTTTTTTCTTTTTGTACTTTTACATTCTATTCTCATTTACTCATGTTGATTGTCTCTATAAATTTTGGGTATAAAGACCTTTTTCTTTTGTATTTTTATCTTTTATCATCATTGTTGTTTGCCCACAAATTTTGGGTTTAAAGAATGAAAGGTTTAAAAAGTTGATTCGCGAATCACGGTTATCACACGAGAGAGAGAGAGAGAGAGAGAGAGAGAGAGAGAGAGAGAGAGAGAGAGAGAGAGAGAGAGAGAGAAAGGGGGGATAAACTCCCTTCCAATATCCTTTTCTGTTCCTTGTTAGGAGATGGGTGTGTCCTCAAAACAATGGGTGTGCCTTGGACGGACAACGAGAATGAATGAGGATAGTGGGTGTGTCAGCTTGGGTGGGTGGAGAGGCGGAGCTACCGATGGGTGGATGGGCGTCGAGAGAGAGAGAGAGAGAGAGAGAGAGAGAGAGAGAGAGAGAGAGAGAGAGAAAGATTCTGATGCTTGGGGCTTGGGAAGTTGGGGGACCAGGGGCCCCTTTTTCCCTGAGCCTGGTGGCCCTGAGTAGACTAGACTCTAGTTCAGCAGTGTCAGTCAGTCAGTGTTCGGTGTGGCAGCTCGGGAAGAGGAGCTCGCCAGTCCTTCTCCTCCTCCTGCGTCGCTTCCACCACTCCCACATCCAGAGCGACCACTTTTCGTCTCTTCAATTCTCCACCTTTTTTTACCCTGTGTACCGCAGGTCGCCCTGTTAAAACACCGCCTGGCTTGAGATAGCAATTTTATAAAAATATAAATAATTCGAATTGTTCATGTCATTTGTTTCCCTCAAACGCAAAGGAAAATAAAAGCGAAATCAGGATCCGCTCAACGTTAGTGTTACAGTGATAATAATCGTGTTTCCCTCCGTCCTCCTCCTTGGCTTACCTCTCCCACCTGTTTCTCGACGTTTCGCGTTTCTTCCTTCCTTCCTTCCCTGTCACTTCTTCATCTTCTTCCTCCTCCTCCTCCACTCTCTCGTGGTTATATTTTTAGCCCCTGGTTGCTTTCTGTCCGTTTCTGTGGCCCCTCTAGAACTCTCTCGGGGCGAAGCCTTCTCGAAGTCCCAGTACCCAAAACTTTGGGCAGTGCGCACACCTACCCCAGTCGGTCTCTCGTGCCCCGTCGGAATTGTGTTCAGTGCCCTGAGGAAAATATTAACACCCGAGACACAGCTAAGGCATAATACCATCCAAGTTCTCCGTCAAGTCCTCGTCTTTCATACAGGAGGTTTCCCTCTTCGTCTTATCAACGCCGAGGACCTACCAGGTTAGTTTGTAACGCTAAGACATTTCTCAGACATTAATGGCTTGAATAAGACATTTCTCTTCCTTTTCTGGGATTATGTTACATAAAGTGCATTTCATAAGTTTATTCATTGGTTGAAAAACTTTAATAAGGTATCGTTTTCCTAAGGGAGGTTATTGAAAAATAAAATCGAACAGATGACTCCTGTTAAAACCCCTCGTGGGGTTTATTTTCATCTTCATACCTCCCTTCTCGGTCATGAATAATTCGCCAATGGTCCGCTGATAGAACCGGTAAGGTATTTAATCGCATATGAAGAATATGATCATATGGGATTACAAAGCTACGGTATAAAAAAAATTTTAAAAATCCTATATAGATTATTTTATATCCACGAGGGGATTATCCCGTTCAGTGATGGTTGAGCAGGCCGTCAGCTATTCATACAATTATCCATTTTAACAGAGAGAAAATGAAATTATCCCAAGATTTTAACCCAATTCTTAAATATCAAGATTTAAAGCGTTACTTTGTACGAATTCTTAACGAAATGACAACCGCCAATTTGTGAAAAAAACCGTAAGAAAATAACACATAATGTCTACATACGAAGTGATCTGACTAGAGCGCTCGTTCGGAACACATGTGAACTATGATTGAAAAATATTTCCTTCTTTACCAATATTATTTCTTTAATACATATAGAAAATAATTACTAAGAAACAAACTAATTATAAAGAAAAAATATATACAAAATAACGAGGGATTCATCCGTTAAATATGGCCAATATAACAAAAGCGAAGACGATGCCCAAGACACGTGTATGGATCGAGACACATCACCGGTGCCACTATTTTGGGTGGGGTGCCAGGCTTGGTGGAGGTTGCCAGATGTCACTGCCGTTCTCAAATGGTGAAAGGTGAAGAGAAACAATTATGTCAGAGAAATAAGAAATGTTGGGAAAACATAAAAGATTATATGTGAACAAAAGAAAATGTATTGATACATAAACCATTTATATATGTATACTTTCTTACGAATATATATATATATATATATATATATATATATATATATATATATATATATATATATATATATATATACACAAATATATATATATATATATATATATATGGGCATATGTCAATCATAATTACATACATGGTATAAAATAACGTTCATAAAGTGCTGATAAAAGAAATTTCTTGAAACTGATACGAAAAGGTCCACATTCTTATTCCCACAATAAACACGCATACATACACATACACTTATCTATATATACACATATATTTATCTATATATAATATATATAAATATATATATACACATACATATATGGGTATACATGCATGTAAATATTTATACAGTATATATACATGAGGTCCTTTGCGTCAACGAGCGTAGGAGATGATAATGAAACACACACACATACACACACACACACACATATATATATATATATATATATATATATATATATATATATATATATATGTGTGTGTGTGTGTGTGTACACACAAACATACACACTTAGGACACACAGTTAGTGTTTCCCCTGGACATGAGACCGAAATTAAGAGGATAAGCATGGAATGGAGAGCATTGGTTAAACAAAATGAGATTATGAAAGGTAAAATGCCACTTTCTCTAAGAGGATAAGTAGTTGATCAGATGATCCTACCAGTTTTAACTTATGCATCGAAAACTTGGAGCCTTACTACAGCCTTGGAACACAAGTTAGTTACAACTCAGAGAACTAAGGAAAGAATAATGATGGGAATAAAACTGAGACAGAAAGAAAAAAAAAACAGAACAAACTAAAGTAGAGGATATTCTAACAACATATAAGAAAAGCAATAGACATGGACAGGACATATAATGAGAATGTCAGATAATAGATGGATATTAAGAATAACAGAATAGGGCCCTAAAGATTGCAAAAGAAGCAAAGCAGGGGAAGTAATAGACGACGATGGATTGACGAACTAAGAAAGTTTGTGAGTGTGGACTGGCATAAAAAGACCATAAACAGACGCAAATGGAAGGACATGTCTGATACCTTTTGTTTTCTGCAGTGGACTAGTAATGGCTGATAATATATATATATATATATATATATATATATATATATATATATATATATATATATATATATATATATATATATATATATGCATGTATATATATATATATATATATATATATATATATATATATATATATATACACACACACACATATATATATATATATATATATATATATATACATACATATATATACATGCATGTATGTATACTGTATCAGCTAACCTTGGGAGGCACAGATAATCGTAGCTCACATACTGTCATTATATACATTAGCGAAAATATTCACAGTGCAGTGATGCAAACTTCAAAGATAACGGTGATAAGCTAATTCAATCCCTCAGTCAAGTACTTGCAAGAGTCTGGCCAGAGAGAGAGAGAGAGAGAGAGAGAGAAGCAAGCTTGTTTGCTTTTTTTAGTGTGGTGTACAGAATGTTTGCCTGAATGGTTGGTGCATATAAGTGTACATTTTCTACCGAGAGGATATTACTACTTGCATGACCAGTTTCACCGCCTCTCTCTCTCTCTCTCTCCTCTCTCTCTCTCTCTCTCTCTCTCTCTCTCTCTCTCTCCAACATCCTGATCTTTGAAGGTTCCAAGGCAAAGTTAACAAAGTTAACACCCTTATGTCTGAAGGTTCCAAGGTGAATCTTTCCCTCTTTCAAAGTAAATTACAGTTACATTCTCTTAAGGACTACCAACAAAAGAGCCCGTGCCTTGCATAAGGCAAGACAATTTTAACACACACACACACACGC
>NC_090750.1:83250175-83270175 GCF_036898095.1 Palaemon carinicauda
ATTTGAGGATGAATACAAAACTTGAAAGAGCAACCTAAAATTCTAAAAGGGAAGAGATTGACAAACACAAGAAATAAAAATACGAGGGGAAGGGAAGGCTTGGATTATGAGAGAGAGAGAGAGAGAGAGAGAAAAGAGAGAGAGAGAGAGAGAGAGAGAGAGAGAGAGAGAGAGAGAGAGAGAGAGAGAGAGAGAGAATTATGAAAGCTCAACTCAATTACACGTGATGTTTCGAGACAATCTCTTCTAAGATCAAAGGTACGCACTTCAGGCAAAGATTTATTCAGTGTTGCTGTCACTAACAATTTGTGAAACCCAGTGCGTCGTTAATATTTAACAATGTTTGATAAGAAGAGAAGGTAGTGTGAAGTCGATAAACTATGAGAGAGAGAGAGAGAGAGAGAGAGAGAGAGAGAGAGAGAGAGAAAAGATAATTCAAATATCATTGCTAAGTTAAAAATAAAATAACCGAAATATAAAAAATAAGTGTTGCTATTGGAAAGATAGAAAATTACCGTATAACAAAAAAGAAAACAATACATAATACTACCACCAATAAAACGGGAGAAACAATCAACTACAAGGTCAACAAAAAATATATCAAAAGTTGCAAGATACCACTACATTGAAAGACAAAACAAAAATTTCAACTCGGATTTGTACCTGCTAACACACACAAAAAAAAAACATATACACAAGAAAAAATCACATAGATAACGTATAAAAATTAAAAATACCCATCTTGATAGAAATATACACTAAATATTTCTAACGTGTAAAAAAAAAAAAAAAAAAAACACACACACACACACACACTTTACTCAGAGGCCAACAAAATGACCACAGGGATAGAATGAAAACCAGTAAAATACTACATTTATAGCATACATTTATAGCAAGAAATACCAAAATGAATGTGAAAAAAAAATCTAAAATAAATCAGCATTCGCCTTTGAAAAAATGTATAGACATTATAGCGCCTACAAACATCCAAAATAAATAGGCATTCTCCTTTGAATAAAATATATAGACATTATAGCGCCCTACAGTGGTATACGCATACCAGTAGAGATAAGATATAAACAACAACAAAGGAACAAACAGTGGGAAAGTTGAGATACCGCGGAGCGCGATAAGAACTCTGGTTGCGATAAGAAAAAGAAGTCAAACTGGCTAGAGGAAAATATAGTAGCGAATTCTTCCAGATCAAATTATTAGATATGGGATGTGGACTGACACAGGGGAGATTTATTTGGAAGTATCAAGTTATTTTACACACAGGGGAGATTTATTTGGAAGTATCAAGTTATTTTACACACAGGGGAGATTTATTTGAAAGTATCAAGTTATTTTACACACAGGGGAGATTTATTTGGAAGTATCAAGTTATTTTGCACACAGGGGAGATTTATTTGAAAATATCAAGTTATTTTACACACAGGGGAGATTTATTTGAAAATATCAAGTTATTTTGCACACAGGGGAGATTTATTTGAAAATATCAAGTTATTTTGCACACAGGGGAGATTTATTTGAAAATATCAAGTTATTTTACACACAGGGGAGATTTATTTGACAATATCAAGTTATTTTACACACAGGGGAGATTTATTTGAAAATATCAAGTTATTTTACACACAGGGGAGATTTATTTGAAAATATCAAGTTATTTTACACACAGGGGAGATTTATTTGAAAATATCAAGTTATTTTGCACACAGGGGAGATTTATTTGAAAATATCAAGTTATTTTACACACAGGGGAGATTTATTTGAAAATATCAAGTTATTTTACACACAGGGGAGATTTATTTGAAAATATCAAGGTATTTTGCACACAGGGGAGATTTATTTGGAAGTATCAAGTTATTTCACACACAGGGGAGATCTGAAATGGAATGTTTGCTTTTATGATTATGATGAATTTGAAAGAAAAATCTTTTATGCTCATGAGGATATTGATAAATCTACTCCTATGCTCAAGAGGACTTTAATATATATAATCTTATGCTCATAGTGAATTTGAAAAATATTACTTTTAAGCTCATGAGGACATTGATAAATCTACTTTAATGCTCATGAGGACAGTGATAAATATACTTTTATGCTCATGAGGACATTAATAAATCTACTTTTCTGATGCTCATGAGGACATTATAAATCTATTTTTATGCTCAAGAGGTCTTTGATATATCCAATTTTACGCTCATGATGAATTTGAAAAATATTACTTTTAAGCTCATAAGGACATTGATAAATCTACTTTTATGCTCATGAGGAATTTGAAAAAATTATTATTATGCTCATGGTGAATTAGAATTTTCTTTTTTATGCTCATGGCGCATTTAAAAAAAATAAATCTACTTTTATGCTCATGAGAACATTGATAAATCTACTTATGTACTCAAGAGGACTTTGATATATCTAATTTTATGCTCATGACGAATTTGAAAAATATTACTTTTAAGCTCATGAGGACTTTGATAAATCTAATTCTATGCTCATAGGGAATTTGAAAAATCAGTTTTTATGCTCATGGTGAATTTGAAAAATCTATTTTTAAGCTCATGAATTTGTAAAATATCTATTTTTAAGCTCACGATGACATTGATAAATCTATTTTTATGCTAAAGAGTACTTTGAAAAGTCTATTTTTATGTTTAAGAGGACTTATGAGCTATTTATGATAAAAAAGGAACCGGTTCAGACTAAGACGCAGTAGTTCATCCTTTGGACGTATTATAAATACAACAACAATAACAACAACAACAACAACAACCACAACAAAAAATGCCGCCATTTCTAGTCTATTTTGTATACAATTCAATATAAGCTGAATAAACGAGATAATTCTATTTCTATTATCATTACTAGCTAAGCTACAACCCTAGTTGGAAAAGCAAGATGCTATAAGCCCAAGGGCTCCAACAGGGAAAAATAGCCCAGTGAGAAAAGGAAATAAGGAAATAAATAAACGATATAAGTAATGAAAATTAACATAAAATACTTTAAAAACATTAACAACATTAAAACATATTTAATTTATAAACTATAAAAGGAGTTCTATTGTAACAATACAAAAAGGCAAAGATTCCTATTCTTAAAAACTATGAACTTTAAGTCCTCGATATAATCGATTCAAAATCGAAGATCTTTCAAGGTAACAACGTTAAGATGATATCAATATTTTCATGACCATAATTTTTTATTTTAAATTAGACTAATAACAAAATTCAATATTTACTCCTTTTTATCCTGTAAATATAATTAATGTAATTTTCAAACTTTTATATGGAACAAACCAATGGTAATGGCTTGCAATGAAGCTTCCATACAACAGCATACTACTTTTATTAAAGTGCCTTTTCCCATTTGTATGGGGCAAACACGGTTGCCTTCTTTTTGAAGGACTTCCCTTTGGCTTTTCCAACTAGGGTTGTTTTGCTAATAAAACCAATTATAACAAATGCAGATTAATACCTATATAGATGAATTTAATAGACATACAAGTACACAAAATGCAGGTCAAAATAGATATGAAATGGGACAAACATGCACGCAAATTGCGAATCAAATCTAGTAAAAAGAAATGAATGGACAAAAAAAATATATAGAGAAATTAATGGGAAAAAATGCAGCTCTCATGAAATACAGTGCGCATGATACAGAAGACGATCAGCAAAGTTACCAGAATCAAATTAAAATGCTTATTACTGAAACTGAAACACACGAAGCCAGTCAAAACAGGAAGAAACCGACCTCGTTCGCTCGCGTGACAAATGACACGCTGAAGAGGAGCAGGGTGGGAGGGGGCACTACCTAAAAATAATCAAATGCCTGGATAAAACCAGCTGTGATGGTGCTCATTCTAATGTCATTGTATTTACCAACTCTGGACTATCAAGCTGGTGCAAATATCTCATTTGAATTGTTAATTACCTCTCTTATTTCCTTGTTCCCTTTCTTCACTGGACTATTTTCCGTGTTGGAGCCCCTGGGCTTACGACATCCTGCTTTTCCAACTAGGGTTGTAGATTAACAAGTAGTAATAATAATAATAATAATAATAATAATGTGTTCCCTTGGAATTTTTTTTTTTTTACTATGTGACGATGGATAATAGTTACAAGCAGTATCATTAACTTTTAATCTTGACGTCAGGAATCTACTATCATACACAAGTAAACAAAATTTCTAATGGATCTGTTTAATTGGTGATACTATTTCATAAAATAAACCATTCACATAGCACATTCCGTCACCGAAATGAAGGTGGAAAGAGTAGCAATTGCATATATAAATTTTTGCATACATACTATTTCATGTAACATAAAGGATTATCAAATGCCAAATCCCAAAGCACTTAGTTGAGGAGCTGATGTGTGTATGTACTATAAATAACCATAGGCAAGGTAGATCTCAGTATACAATAACAAACAACAGTAAGACTAAATATATTTACAAATAGCAATCCATAAAACTTAATATATGTAATCATTACCCAATTAAACTAAAATCCAATACATTATTGGAGGTAAACGTTCTTGTCCGTATTCTCAAGCAAGAGAACTAAAATCAAAGCTGAGAAATATACCATACTAGAGATACGGCTCTGGGAATAGTTTGAGAACATTGGTTATATGGTAACCACCCAACATAAGGTGATGTGATACCTGCACACGAGCAGTCACGCAGATGCAAATCTACTACAATCAATTGAATAAAAACAATGAAAGAAAGAGATAGGAAGTCTGTCTAACAATAATAATAACAACAATAGTAGACTTCTCGTTATCATATTAAGACATTGTTAACGGTCTCATCTCCATTAGCCATCGATCTAAGCAAAAAATTTTCCCCATGTCAGGTGTGGGGTTCGAACCCACGCACTCTTTCGAGTACCAGAGCTTAAATCTGGCGCCTTAGACCGCTCGGCCAACCTGACTTGGTACACCCATAAGAAAAATCTATATAAGAAGATCTTCAACTAGAAATTGCAAATACTTTTTTTATGTAATCATGCTGAATTGCCAGTAAAAAAAAAAGGAAATAATTTAACTATAGATAATAAGGTCGCTTTTGGATACTAAAATTTTTTATTGCTAATGACTTATCGTACTAGAGTATGTAGAACCAGTCTTGAATATATTCGCTGTTCAAGGATATATTTATTTTGAAAAGAAAATTAATATTGATATAGTGAATTCATTTCAACCCATATATATATATAAATAAATAAATAAATAAATATACGTGTATATATATATATATATATATACATACACACAATAACACTTTATACTAAAATCCTGTTATTAAGAGAAGATTAAATAAAGCCTCTCTATATAATTACGAAATTTACCCTTCAAATACTTCGACCTTATAAAAGTACGGAAGAGTCTGTTAGAGTACAAGCTAAGGTGGGTGTGGCCCAAGTACTTTCCATGCTGTTATTTAGAAGTAATATTCAACCATGAGAAAAAATACGATGGTTAACGAGTTTACCTAATGTTATGATTCTTCTTTTGTTTACTAGTGCAATAAACAATATAAAATGATGCATATATTCAGTATGACTCACTATAAAAACTATAATAGTATTTTAAAGATTAATACTGACATCATTGAAAAAGTCAGTACAAAATAATCAAATGAGAATAATACTGACATAATTATTAAAGGACGTATATTATAAAATCATCTTAAGGATTATTACTAATCCCATTATAAAATGATACAAATATCTAGTATGACCCACTATAAAATAATCTTTATGATTAGTAGTTATGTTATTATAAAAAAGTACTTAAATAAAATAAATTACATAATTATGGAAGCTTCGCTGATGGCACTAAAAACGCCAAGAAAGAGAAAGTTATCCCTTCTCAAACACTTGTGGTAATACTCTATTATGAAATACTAGCGTACGCGATCCATCAGTGATGACGACTAAATATTTAGATAGATATATACACACGCACATAAATTCAACCCTTCCCTTCCCCTCCCCATTTCCTAACTACCAGCCGCCCGTTGAGATACTACCGCTAGAGAGTTATGGGGTCCTTTGACTGGCCACACAGTACTACATTGGATCCTTTTCTCTGGTTACGGTTAATTTTCCCTTTGCCTTCACATACACCAAATAGTCTGGCCTATTCTTTACAGATCCTTCCCTATCCTCATATACCTGACAACACTGAGATTACCAAACAATTCTTCTTCACCCAAGAGGTTAACGACTGCACGGTAATTGTTTGGTGGCTACTTTCCTCTTGGCAAGAGACACTTTAGCTATGGTAAGCAATTCTTCTAGGAGGACAACAGGGAAAATAGTTCTCTAGTTTTGGGTAGTGCCATAGCCTCTGTACCATGGTCTTCCACTTTCTTGGGTTAGAGTTCTCTTGCTTGAGGGTACACTCGGCCACACTATTTTATCTTATTTTTCTTCCTCTTGTTTTGTTAAAGTTTTTATAGTATATATTGGAAATATTTATTTTAATGTTGTTACTGTTCTTAGAACATTTGATTTTTCCCTGTTTCCTTTCCTCATAGCTATTTTCCCTGTTGGAGCCCCTGGCCTTATAGTATCCTGCTTTTCCAACTAGGGTTGTAGCTTAGCAAGTAGTAGTAGTAATAATAATAAAAATAATAATAATAATAATAATAATAATAATAACAACAACAACACACGGCACTTTGAGCAATTTGTGGGAAACTGCACTTTCCGAGTGGTTGCAGCTCAGCGTGACAGGAAAGATATATATATATATATATATATATGTATATATATATATATATATATCCACACACTTGCTCTTCATCATAAAGAGGAGGTGAGGCTTGGTGAAGTTTACCCCCCAAGACCTTCCAACCAAGAATAATACATCACCCCCCTCCAAACCAAATGCTCCCCTCTCTCTCTCTCTCTCTCTCTCTCTCTCTCTCTCTCACACACACACACACACACACTTTTGCTGACCCTCTTTTAGATATTCCAGGAAACTTTCAGAAAATCATGAAATAAAACTTCAGCCCTTGCTTCTGACATTTTACCTTCAAGGACTTTTCAGAGGGACTGGCATAAAGCCCTTACGGGACATTTCTCGGCCAGGTGAAATCTAGAGACTAATCTGACACTTCTGCCTGGTGGGAAGTTACGCTACATTTCCTATATAAACAGAGTTTATATAGAAGTGTATATTTTTTATCATCAATTTTACAAGAATACCCCCTCATTTTACTTATGACCTAAGCTCCACTTTCTAACTTTAGTGTACTAATGATTATTTTTTTTTTAAATTTAATGCTATCATGAAAATAAAAGTCTGTTCTACTGATTTTTTTAATTGCAATTTATTTTCTACTTACTCCCTCTTTCTACTTATACATGCCTATGTTGTCTATTTAATCAGACAAGTATTTATAATCTATTTATACACACACACACACATATATATATATATATATATATACTGTATATATATATACATATATATATATATATATATATAATATGCCACTAATAAGGATATGGTATGTAACGTTAACCGTTTTCTGCGCTACATCCTTATCTTTAACCATTCAGTTGATAATCATACACATTCAAACTAATATCACACAAGACATGCTCTTAAGAATAAACTTTATTTCAAGTTTATCAAGAGATTTAAAATAAACCCTATATTCTTCGATAGTTAAAACACTGATGACAATGACAGTGAAGATTCTTGTCATCAGATGGAGGGAATTTCAATCATTTTTAGGTTATACCTTAATTTTAATACCTTTTAGATATATGTTAAGTAGATGAAGGCAAAGCACTGGAAACTTTATGTATATCTTAGTACTAATATAAATGTAAAATAATGTAAGAAAAAGTAAATGTAAAAATATATGAGATAAATGAAGATAAGATATATCTAAAAGTCTAAGCTAAAGGCAAAATGAAGCCCAAATTCTTCTATAAACAATCAAACCATAATCTCAATCCATAACAAATTTCTAATAGATCTTAATATAACGTGTTTGATGTTGACTTACCAGAACGGTAAACAAACAGCCGTTAAAACAAACAAGCACATATATGCTTGATGGTACACTCCGGCACACTATTCTATATATTTTTCTTCCTCTTGTTATTTTGAAGTTTTTATATTTTATATGTGAAAGATTTATTTTAATGTTGTTACTGTTCTTGAAATATTTTATTTTAATTGTTCATTATACCTCTTGTAGCTTATTTATTTCCTTATTTCCTTTCCTCCCAGGGCTACTTTCCATGTTGGAGCCCTTCTGCATAATTATATCACCTTGCTTTTCCAACTAGGCTTGTAGCTTAGCTAATAATAATAATAATAATAATAATAATAATAATAATAATAATAATCCAGTATAATTATAGCATCTTGATTTTCAAACTAGGGTTGTAGCTTAGCTAGTAATAATAATAAAAATAATCATGCATAATTATAGCATCTTGCTTTTCCAACTAGGATTGTAGCTTAGCTAGTAATAATAATAATAATAATAATAATAATAATAAAAAAAAAAAATTAAAGCATCTTGCTTTTCCAACTAGGGTTGTAGCTTAGCTAATAATAATAATAATAATAATAATAATAATAATAATATCGCAACCTCATAGGCAAACGTGCAGGCAAAAGTTACTGATAAAAGAATAAGACTCCTTCTATCGAGGTTTACCCGTTCAATCAATACAAACGACCTTTCTAAATAACATACTTGACAAACGCCGTCTTAAAAATCACTTTCGTTCGTGTCGATGAGAACGCCGGAAAGATTTCATACCCAAAATCTCGATCTTTATAGGACCAATGTTAGACTTGGGAATTTCAACGTTGTTTACTTATGGATTTGGCTTTGACAGATTATATATACTTACGGTTGGCTATTTTGATAGTTGGGGGAATAAAACGTCCAAGAGAGAGAGAGAGAGAGAGAGAGAGAGAGAGAGAGAGAGAGATACAAGGATTTTGGATGTCTCAAAGACTTTATAATCCAACCATGGAGACACCATTTGCTCTTGGGTAAAGCGAAGTGGTTTGTGTGTGTGTGTGTGTGAGAGAGAGAGAGAGAGAGAGAGAGAGAGAGAGAGAGAGTGTGTGTTACAAGGATTTTGGATGTCTCTGACTCTTTAGTCCATCCGCGGACACTCCATTTGCTCTTTGGTAGAGCGATTTACTTTATAAGCATTTAGAGAGTTTTTATGATCTTGTCTAACTTATTCTTTAACTCGTTTACCGTGTTACTGTTTACTAGATCCGCTGGAAGTCTATTCCGATCCTTAACTGAATATTATAAACCAGCTTCAGGTGGTGAAATATACGACAACGTTTTCCCCATCTTTATCAAGTCAACGTCTTCTTCATATTTATCAAGTCAACGTCTTTCCCATATTTATCAAGTCAACGTCTTTCCCATATTTATCAACTCAACGTCTTCCACATCTTTACCAAGTCAACGCCATCCCCATCTTTATCAAGTATCAGAAAATAGAAAAGATGGGACTCTGGATTCTCATGACATTTACTGCAAATGTCATTCGCCCTTCAGTATTGACTGGTGGTTCTCGTGATATAGCCTCTATCCCAATCAGCATTTTCAATATAAATTATAAATTCGATTAACATGCAAGACTAAGGAAGGCAATTAATATATCTTCCATCCGGATAACTCAAATTAGGATAAGTATAGGATATTGAATAGGTTATATTTCAAAATTATTATCTACGTCTTTGAGAAAACCGAAGTTTACGCAAAGCAGATAAATTTTAATGAAATTTCCTCCTCAGAATTTACTTTGCTTTGCCTAAGCAAATTCATCCGGCTGGCTTTCAAGCAGCTATGAATTCAAATATGACATTTTTCATCATGTAACTTTTCCAGTAATATTTTTTTTTCCATAACTTTTTAATCTAAATTACGATTCACTACGAATACTACGACTAATAATGATAATTATCACACCAATGATAACGTATATTATCATTAATAGTAGTATCACTTTTTATCTGAATTAAGGTCCACAACTAATATAACGATTAATAATAATAATTATAGGACTATTAATAACGATTATCATTAATAGTAGTGGTGGCCGAAAGGTGATCGCCAGACTCGTTAGTATCTTTGGTCGCTGCAATCTCACCATCCTTGTGAGCTAAGGATGGGGGGTTTGGGGGAGCCTATAGGTCTATCCTCTCAGTCATCAGCAACCATTGCCTGGCCCTCCTTGGTCCTAGCTTGGGTGGAGAGGGGGCTTGGGAGCTGATAGTATGTATATATAGTCAGTCTCTAGGGCATTGTCCTGCCCGATAGAGCAACGTCACTGTCCTTTCCTCTGCCTTTCATGAGTGGCCTCTAAACATTTTAAGTAGCAATACAGTGGTAAAACAATGGAAACCTCAAGAAAAAGACGATGATAGTGTCAAAAAGGGCCATTTGGGCGTGGACAGCATATCCGGTGCATGAGAGAGCCGCCTTTATAAACACTTGATGAAGGACGTTTGCAAAAGCGACACAAACGAGGTCTGACTCGAAGAGGAAATTGCACATGTCAGATGATTCTTCTTCTTCCGCTCTCGAACGCTTCTCGGGTCGCGGACGATGCACAAAAGAGCTCTCTCTCTCTCTCTCTCTCTCTCTCTCTCTCTCACTTCATAATATTTGAGGTTAACCTCCTCGCCTTTCATTTTTATTATCTTAAAACCTGCTGTTTACAATACGCTGCTATTCTCTCTCTCTCTCTCTCTCTCTCTCTCTCTCTCTCTCTCCATTTTTTAACTTATCATCCCCTTCATAATATTTGAGGTTAACTTCCTTTCCTTTCATTGTTATTTTCTCAAAACTTACTGTTTACGTCACCGTTCTCTCTCTCTCTCTCTCTCTCTCTCTCTCTCTCTCTCAAACTTAAAACTTACAGACATTTGTGTTGGTTATTAGGGTCAGTACATAAGATCTGTTTATGTGGCAAAGATTTCGAATATTTTATATCAAATACAAAAGATTTCAGAAATTTTATACAAAATACAAAAATTTCGAAAACTATATCAAATACAAAAGATTTCAAATATTTTATACCAAATACAAAAGATTTAGAATATTTTATACCAAATACAAAAGATTTCGAAAATTCTTTACAAAATACAAAAGATTTCGAAAATTCTTTACAAAATACAAAAGATTTCGAAAACTATCAAAAACAAAAGATTCCAAATATTTTATATCAATATAAAAGATTTCGAATATTTTACATCAAACACAAAAAATTTCTAAAATTCTATACCAAACACACAAGATTTCGAATATTTCAGATCAATTATAAAACTTATTCCACTTGAAGATAACGGATAAGTTAACAAAGAATTCACATATTTAACATCAAACACAAAACCTCTTTGAAGATAATTTAGCGATGTTAAACAACCAGACGGGAATCCATCTCCATATTCCAGGTCATCAGATAACACCTGCACACAATTCCAGTCACTCATTCTACCTCTATAAAAGAAAAACGAAACGCACAGTCTCTTCTTTCGTGTGTACTCACACACACACACACACACCACACACAGCTACTCTCCCAGAAGAGATCAAATGAAAGATTCAAAGCCTTTGTATTGCAGACGTATTTGATCAATAATGAACAGAGGTGCAACTGGCAAGTGTGCAATGCTGATTATGAAACGTTGTTTTGCATTTGAGGAGACTTGGGCGAGAGAGATTATTATTATTATCATCATTATCATTATTATTATTATTATCAACTAAGCTACAACCCTAATTGGAAAAGCAGGACGCTATAACCCAAGGACTCTAACGGAAAATAGCCCAGTGAGGAAAGGAAACAAGGAAAAATTAAATATTTCAAGAAGAGTAACGACACTAAAATATCATCATCTATAAACTCTACTGCCTGCACTTTTGCAATCATTCTCACATTTCATCTTGCATGATTCTTGTATTCTTATTAAATGGTGACCAACAAGCACCTAAAATTTGATTCATTAGAATATATATATATATATATATATATATATTCATATATATACTCATATATATATATAAATATATATATATATATTCATATATATATATATATATATATATCTCCCCACTGGATAATGACGTCACTCTAATTCACTTAAGGTTCTTTGTAAAGTCCCTCATTCCTTCTTCCATTTTTCAACTTTTACTTCATATTGTAATTATAATTACACAGGCTCCCCCCCCCTACACACACACGCTTGCACTAATTATATATAAATACACACGCGCGCACACACATATATATATACATAAAAATATATATATATATATATATATATATACATATATATATATATATATATACATATATATATATATATATATAATCTTATTAGGATTGTACATAAGCATGGCAAGTTAATACTAACCGTATGCTTGCATACCTTTCAACCTACCCAAAAAGGTTACTTTTACTCCAAGGGTCAATGACCTAGACTAAGAATCATCTGTTCTCAGGTGCGTGAGAGGGTCAACGCTCACTTTCAGACGGCGAGGAGAAAGTCATTTGGAAATTCTCAAAACCGGGACAAGCAACGTCAAAATGCCACTAGTTTCAGTACTCCTTTAATTCACTTCTTGGAATTTTTTTATTTTTATTTTTTTTAATTCACACGCAACATCAGGACTTGTCTGGTTAGAGGGAAGGGATTTGGGCGTGTATGTGATTTGAATAAATAAATTCTTTGTTTTAACCTGTTAGGTTCAAGGTGAAATTTACTAAATTCCTTAATGCACCTGTACGTGTTGGCATTTTTACGGTATAAATATGTATATATACTCACACACACACGCCCGCGCGCGCGCACACACACACACATATATATATATATATATATATACACACATATATATATATATTTATATATATATATATATATATATACACACACAAAAGGATATAATATCTTGGTTATTAAGCAATCTGCGTTTCATTTCCCTGAGGAACTATTGCTTATTGTCCCTAAACTACTTGATACATTTCTTTCCTCTCTTATTTTATGTACCCTAAAATAAGGAACTTGAGATAACACGACAACCACTGAAAACTCAATGATTTTCTAAAACAACTTACACCATCACTCTCTATTCACTCCTATCAAACACTCCACATGTTTTCGTGGGCATCATTTTTATTCTCTTAATTCTACAGCGATCCTTTTTTCGATATACTATGATAGGTTGATTTGTGAAGTTCAACAACACAGGGTCTGGTCAGTACTTGGGATGGTGACCACCAAAAGGAGATTCGTTCAAAATCAGAGGGGTATGAATATCCATAGTGAAAAAGGGAGTGATTAACAAAATGTTAAGATATTCTGCGTGCATCGATATACTATGATAGTTTGATTTGATAAGTTCAGCAATACGGGGTCTGGTCAGTACTTGGGATGGTGACCACCACCAAAAATTATTTCAAAATCAGAGGGGTAAGAATATCCATAGTGAAAATTTGTGGTTTAAAAGAGAGAGAGAGAGAGAGAGAGAGAGAGAGAGAGAGAGGGAGAGAGAGAGAGAGAGAGAGAGAGAGAGAGAGATATTCTGCGTGCATGACTCTTCTACAAATGATGTTGATGTGCAGGTAATAGATATAGTCGTGATCATAATACGAAATTAATGCTCCAATAGCAATTTAATTATGGCTATAATTATAGATTTATAAGTGACAGATTTTATATTTGACGTATAATCCACAAATGAAGTCAATGTACAGAGGCACTAAGATCTATGTTATGTTCATATGTTAAATAGGAATATGACCTTGGTCACAAATTTCCATTATATAAGATTGAGAGTTTAATCCAAAATGAAACCGATAAACAAAATTATTTTCATGTCAAGGAATAGTCAAAATGTTTGTCTAGAAAAAGCAAAAAATTTGAAGACAATGAAAAGTGAAAATATTCATGACAGGTAGTCAAAATTTTTGTCAAGGAAAAGTAAAAATTTTCATGTCAAATAATAGACAAAACTTTTGTTAGGGAAAAGTCAAGATTTTTATGCCAATGAAAAGTCAAAATTTTCATGCCAAGAATAGTCAAAATTTTTTAAGTCAAAGTCAATATATTCAAGTCAAATAAGAGTCAAAATTTTCATGTCAAATAAAAGTCAAAATTTTCATGTCAAGGAAAAGTCAAAATTTTATGTCAAGGCAAAAAAAAAAAAAAAAAAAAAAAAACACTTATGAATAAATGAGATAAAAATTTCATATTTGGCCAGAATAATCCCCCCACGATCTTGGAAAAGTCAAGCTCAAAATTATACTTACGAGGCGATAGGGCAAAGATAAATCCTTCTAATTCAACATTCATGATCCACTAATAAAACCAATAAAGTCAACATCTAGGTCATACTAAAATGTCAACGTAAAAAAAAAAAAAAGTTCAATATTGTTCAGCTTTTGAATTTTAAGTGATAAATCCTTATCATTTGACATGCATAGACCAGTAATGATGCTGTCAAATATATTTTCACTTTAATCATAAACAAGCCAGCAACATTCGTAAATACATTTCAGATAATGCAATGCTGGTGATTCTTCTATTTGCATGAAGCACGCACGTGACCTTTTTTTTTTTTTTTTTACTATCAAATCATTATGTCACAAATGCCACTTAATTTAGAATTCATTTTACTTGAGAATAACTTATTTACCATAAAGACAATTGCAAACATCAGGATTAGAATCTCTCTCTCTCTCTCCTCTCTCTCTCTCTCTCTCTCTGTATATATATATATATATATATATAATTCTTATATATGCGAAGTACAAGTTTCTTATTTGTATATTAATTACATTAATATAGACAATCTTATATCTCCTCCATTATGATACAAAATATATGAAATAATGGTTAAATATATTCTCCTGTTAAACCTAACATTAATTATCCCATTATACTATACTATCACACTATCTTTATATGTATTTTCAAGCAAAATAATAAATAATTCATAACCTGATTACCTATGTCTATGTAACATTAAATCAAAATAATTTCACCCATTCTACATATGCATAAACTTCTTGAAATAAACAACCTAAACGTATGCAAATCAGGTTTATAATTTATTAACTAACAATATCAAAATTAAAAATATACATTAACATTTGAAACTCATAAACATTTTGCACTTTTCATTAAACAAGAATCCTTTCACACCCTACGAGAGAGAGAAAGAGAGAGAGAGAGAGAGAGAGAGAGAGAGAGAGAGAGAGAGAGTCGTATCTCCAATAAACCAATCAATTCTGAGCACGGTAAGGTGCTGGCAGAGAAGGGTAATGCACCTGAAACTGGTATTGACATTTGTAAAGTAGGAGACCGGCTAGTGTAAGGTCTCTCTCTCTCTCTCTCTCTCTCTCTCTCTCTCTCTCTCATTCAAATCGGTTGATTTTGTGTCGAGAAAGTCCAATCGATAGCGAACATTCGTGATATCGACTTTATAAAATATTCTATTTTTCATGTTTCCTTTCCTCACTGGGCTATTTTCCCTGTTGGAGCCCCTAGGCTTATAGCTTTCTGATTTTCCAACTAGGGTTGTAGCTTAGCAAATAATAATAATAATTATAAAAACAAGATCAGTGTAGAGAAAATTCTCCTCATGAAGGTATGATGTCTCGTAAACGACCCACATCACTGTGAAATGTGACGATTTAAATTCTCAAATGAATTTAGAAGTTCAAAAGGAAGGTTTATAATTCAATTGAGGTTTATAAAAACCTGGTATAGAGATTTACCCATTAATTACGAAATTCTCTGCATATAGGCATGTAAACAACACAGAGAATGATGCCAAAACGGTCCTGACTCGAAAAATCCAATTATTTTTCTCAAAATGACTTAATTGTTTTCATAAATGCTAATCGTGATATTTAGTGCATTGATTATCACGCTTGATCATACATCATATTACCAAGAAAAAAATACCCAGTTAATCCCTGAAAGTTTCATTACTCTACGATTAAAATTATGACTAGGAAGCTGTTCACAAACAAACATATAATGGGGGGGGAGGGTAAAACATAACCTCCTCCTAACTTAGCTGGTGGAGGAAATTAACGCAACATCACTATTCCCTGAGCTGAGGTATTCTGTTCTCTTGGCAAGCACCTAAGTAACACGAGACATAATTATTTCCCTAAATTTCAACCTTGCTGTGAATATTTTTATGCGGAACAGGCTGACGTAAGTATCTCTTCATAGTGTATGTATTTTAACGTTGTTACTGGTCTTAAAAAAGATTTTATAATAATAATAATCATAATAATAATCATTACTTTCATGTAGTTTATCAATTTCCTATTTTTCCCTGTTTGGGCCATTGGGTTATAGTATCCTGCTTTTCCTACTAGGGTTGTAGCTTGGATAATAATAATAATAATAATAAATAATAAATAATAATGAACGCAACCATCCAGATGGGCGAAAACAAAAGTTGGTCAGGAGCCTTAGAGGCGCACCCCGCCCGTTCTGGCCTTGTGCATTATCATTATGAAGCATCAATAACCGTGAACTGCTATCATCTGCCGCTAATAGAATGTAAGTTCATAAGCTGGAAATGCTCTCACTGAAGCTTACATCCTGCCAGGATGCTATATTTGACCAGATGTAAAAGAGATCACCCTCTGGTAATAATGAAGAAAAGTAGACTTTTTTTTTAACTCGTAATAATTAAGGTTGATTTTTTTTTTTTATTCAGGTAATATGGAAGAAAGGTGGACGTTCCTTTTAATTTTTTCACTCTGGTAATAACGAAGGAAGGTAGACTTTTTTTTACTTTGGTAATAATGATGGTAGATTTTTTTTTTACTCTGGTAATAAGGAAGAAAGGTGGACGTTCCTTTTTAATTTTTTCACTCTGGTAATAACGAAGGAAGGTAGACTTTTTTTTACTTTGGTAATAATGATGGTAGATTTTTTTTTTACTCTGGTAATAAGGAAGAAAGGTGGACGTTCCTTTTCAATTTTTTTCACTATGGTAATAACGAAAAAAGGTAGACTTTTTTTTTTTTTTTTTACTTTGGTAATAATGATGGTAGATTTTTTTTTTACTCTGGTAATAAGGAAGAAAGGTGGACATTCCTTTTTAATTTTTTCACTCTGGTAATTAACAAAGGAAGGTAGACTTTTTTTTACTTTGGTAATAATGATGGTAGTTTTTTTTTTTTACTCTGGTAATATGGAAGAAAGGTAGACGTGTTTTTTTTTTACTCTGGTAATATGGAAGATAGGTAGACGCCTTTTTTTTTCTTTTTTTTTTTGCTGGTAGGTAGTGCCATAGCCTCTGTACCATGGTGTTCCACAGTCTTGGGTTAGATTTCTCTTGCTTGAGTGTACATTCAGGGTAGACCATTCTATATATTTTTCTTCCTATCGTTATTTTGAAGTATTTTAGTTTATATGTGAAAGATTTATTCTTATGTTGTTACTGTTCTTAAAATATTTTATTTCAATTGTTCATTACGTCTCTTGTAGCTTATTTATTTCCTTATTTCCTTTCCTCACTGGGTTACTCTCCTTGCTGGAGCCCTTGGGCTTATAGCATCTTGCTTTTCAACTAAGGCTGTTGCTTAGCAAGCAATAATAATATAATAATATTAGGAAAGATGGCTGAGAGAAGAATGAGTGTAGTTAGCTAGCTAATTATAGTACGGAATATGTTTAGAAAAAAATCTAATTTAGTCAATTATTATTTTACATGAATGGTTGTTGCCAAATCTTTCAGAGCTATCCTTTCTTGGTGGCATAGCGTAATGTAAGTAAAATTCATCTTCTCTCACAAAAAGAGCAAAAGAAATATGAAAAACACTATCAAAACATGTTTAGATGTAAGGTAGTAAGATTAAACGAGATCTTAAAATATTCTAATTGTTCATTACTTCTCATATAGTTTATTTGTTTTTCTTTTTATTTCCTCACTGGGCTTTTTACCTCTTGGAGCCCATTGGCTTATAGTGTCTTGCTTTAACAACTAGGATTGTACCTAATAATAATAATAATAATAATAATAATAATAATAATAATAATAATAATAATAATAAAATAGTCAACATTGATGAAAAACCGGCAGCCAATAACCAAGAAAGGAAGAAATGCTAAATAGAAGAATTCAAATTGATCAAAATAAAAAAGAATGTGGGTTGAAAATCGGTAAAAATGTAACATAGTAAAACATAATTGAGCGTTTAATAGCAAAAATTTTTTACGAGATCACTAAAGAAAACTGAAAAAGTATATTGAGCGACTATCATAATGACTGATTAAGCAAATTAACCTTATTAAATCAAAAGATATTAACTACTAAATAAATTTTCTTGACTGATTATCAGCAAATACGGCTGAAATTATGAGATAGTTTTAGTATATTAAACCACTATAATTATAATTGTAGTTAGAGAGATTAGTTCACCAAACATTTAATTGGGCTCCAAAATGCACTAGAAGAGTTAGAAGACCCAGGCCTACATAGCCGAGGACTATAAAGCGTGAAATAGGAGATGATGAATGTAGAAGCATTGATTTAAAAGATCAAGATAGAGACGACTGGGAAAATCTAATTGAGACCCTTTGCGTCAATAGGCAAGAGAGGAGATAATGATGATGATGATAATGAAGATGAAGTATAAGAATCTTGAATATAGATAATGAAAACATCGCAGTGGATATACAAAACCCTTGTAAATGTTAACATCCCATTACAATAAATATTTCTCAAAATCAATGTTTCTTTGAGACAACTGGGGAAATCTAACCGAGGCCCTTTGCATCAACAGGCAAGGGAGGAGATGGTGACGCTGATGATGATGATGATGACGATGAGGATGAAAAATAAGAATCTTGAATATAGCTAATGAAAACATAGCAGTGGATATACAAAACCCATGAAATTGTTAACATCCAATTACAATAAATATTTCTCTAAAGTTCTAAACCATAAAAATACTGTAAAATAGACCAAGATTGATGGAGGTAGAGCGTGTTTAATTAGCGATAGAGGAACAACGAGTATCCTGAACCTATAATAATATTATCCCGTCATTCAGGAAGGGCTGACAGCAACAGGGTGGGTTCATCATTACTGTTTACCTCTTTATCCGAGCTTTTGACACCCTTGTGTACAGAGGATTTGTTACCTTATCACCCACTGTTCCTCTTTGGGTGGTGATCTCATCGCTTTCGGAGGAGAGAGAGAGAGAGAGAGAGAGAGAGAGAGAGAGAGAGAGAGAGAGAGAGAGAGAGAGAGAGTTCAACTGACATTGAGGACAACAGATACTGAAAGCTGACTTAATCTTTTTTCCCCTTTGTTTATTTCTCTGAAAATGTCACAAGAACGAGAGTGAGAAGGATATAGAAGTGGAAGACGTTTTCAAAATAACTTTGAATACTTCATTTCATGAGATAAGAAGAAACGAAAACGAACGCACATATATACATACATATGTGGGGATATATATTAACGGGGTAAAAGGGTTTGTGTATCGCAATGATCAGCAAAGCTGTAATAGTCAAAGCCACCCATACTAGTTTGGTTTGCTGTGAGCTATCAGACTAAAGTCTCCCACCATCAATCCGCACTGGTCAGCGTGGCGATGAAAATGGCCAAACCCGAAACATGAATTAGGACTTATCTGAGGTCTTTGTCCTGCAGCGGGCTAGAAACAGCTGAATTTGTTGTGTGTGTGTATGTATATATATATATATATATATATATATATATATATATATATATATATATATATATATATATATATATGTGTGTGTGTGTGTGTGTGTGTGTGTGTGTGAGAGAGAGAGAGAGTGTGTGTGTGTATAAGAGCACGCGTGTGTATATATGTATCTCCATAAAGTCCATTATCTCGTGAATATCTGATACCTCCCTCCCATGGGAACTAGTCGCTAGTCACCAAGGCACACATTTTATTCATGGAC
>NC_090750.1:83277675-83280175 GCF_036898095.1 Palaemon carinicauda
AGAGAGAGAGAGAGAGGAGAGAGAGAGAGAGAGAGAGAGAGAGAGAGAGAGAGAGAATATCCATTTACGATCTCACATACTTGTAACAACCAGCACCCATTGACAAGAAGCATGTGGATATAAATCGAACCGTATTTGGTGACCTACGACTTATAAAAAGATAACGTATCAGGACCATCCCTTGTTTCGACAAGATGAAGCCATCCAAAGTTTCTAAACCGTTCGTGAACGTTTGTCTTTTTACTAAGGCAAGTGATACGAAGAGGCCCAGGCCTGGTCTAAGTAGTATCTTTGCTTAGAGTGGGGGTAAAGACGCCTATGTTGTTTTTAAAATTGATAACTAATATTGTTCAACTATAAAAATGGTGAACACTATCATCATATTGTACTACCAGTTTTCCAACTGAATTGGGAGTTTAAAGGTTTAAAGGCCACTCATGAATGGCAGGGGCAAGGGACAGTGACATTGCCCTATCGAGTAGGACAATACCCTAGAGACTGACCATGTATACATATGATCAGCGACAAAGCCCCCTCTCTATCTAAGCTAGGACCAAGGAGGGCAAGGCAATGGCTACTGATGACTCAGCAGATAAGACCTATAGGCTCCCCCAAACACCCCATCTTCAGCTCACAAGGATGGTGAGGTTGCAGCGACCAAAGACACTAAAGAATCTGAGTAGGACTCTTACTCAAGTCTGGTGTTCACCAGACAGGGACGTTACCACATCGGCCACCACATTTACATTTTACCTAGAACAAAGTTCTCTCACACAAGACTTCAACAAATAATGCAGTAAGAATACATTTCAAATTGCAGTACATCACGAGCTAGTAAAAAAAGTGTACCAAATGTCTATTGAAAATATCCTTTAATCATGTTTTTTTCTTAAATATCTATATATCAATAACACGATCTTAAAATAACTTAAAAAAACAAATGAGGGATAGAAAATACTCACACAGTGCAGACCTCCACCACGGAAGCTTATTTCTCAAAACAAGCTTGCCTTTCCCAGAGTCAATTTATAGACCCTAGGCGTATTTGAAGTCTGCATGACAACAATGTGCGAACTTAGGGTTAAGGTTAGGGTTAATTCGATCGTCCTTTTGCTCGACCATGGCCTTCACCTTTGACATAGGACTTTCAAAATTGAATCACATCCACGTCTCAACATAACGATTAATCCCTAAATGTTATACAACTCAATATTAAAATTGTGGCCAGGAAGTTGTTCACAAACAAACAAACAGACAAACGGGGGCGAAAACATAACCACCTCCCAACTTCGTGGGCGGAGGTAAATATCTGTAATAGCAATGCATTTAGACTTTAAAATATCTTTAATTTAACTTTTAAAAACAACAAATATCTAATTGATGATACAGAGTCTATAAGAAAATCCAAACCAAACAAAAAAATCAATCAAATGAGACCATCAGATTGAAATATTCCCAAACTGTCAACAAAACTTTTCGTTTTGCGCAAATACTCATTTGCAATGAAGGAAATGAAGTTTTTGCAACTGTGAAAGATTTTTCCCTACATATGAAACGACCTACGAATAGCGAAATACTCTAAGAGGTAGAGCATAGCTATGAAATTAACGCTGAAACTTTCAGTAACCTTCAACTTTGGGTATTTTTTTCACAAACTTGAAACTCAAACATGCAGCTTTGGCAATCCGAATCCTGCGCTTCAGATATTAAATGTGAGAGAGAGAGAGAGAGAGAGAGAGAGAGAGAGGAGAGAGAGAGAGAGAGAGAGAGAGAGAGAGAGAGAGAGAGAGAGGGATTTTGAATGTCTCTAAAGACCTTTTAATCAATCCTCGGAGACTTCGTTTCCCCTTGGGTAGAACAAATTAGTGTAAACGTTTAGATTTGTTATAATCTTCTCTAACTTAGAGAGAGAGAGAGAGAGAGAGAGAGAGAGAGAGAGAGAGAGAGAGAGAGAGAGAGAGAGAGAGAGAGAGAGATACATTTTGGTGGGGGGAAACTAAAAAAAAAAATAACGTATGAGGATAGGAAGAAAGCAAGAGGGAGGAAATCATATGTGCGCTGAGTGGGATGAAATAGGGAGTGTTAATAACCATTAACATCCAAGTTACTTAATGTATATCTAAAGCCGGCTTCATTAAAGTATTCTCTGACGGAATTTATGCTTCCGTTGCCCAATCTATTCTATCTTTTCCCGGCGCCAAGGCGAGGAAAGAAGAAAAAATATAATCTGTGTGGGAAAGCCCACCAAAGCTCACAAATAATTAAGCACTTGAGCTCCAACGATTCAGATGTCCTTTCACTATAAAAAGCTCCTACATCAAGATATATAAATGAAGATAAATAAACGAATAATAAAGATAAGGTGAGGACTAAAGTTCTTACGCTAACAAGCCCTGTTATCTTAACCATCTTTACATGTGGCTGAGAGGTGACTTCATAAGGTTGAAAATCCAATTCCATTTAATTGTTGGGGTGATATCAGTCTTCTACTTCTACTACT
>NC_090750.1:83285175-83290175 GCF_036898095.1 Palaemon carinicauda
GTTTTCATCTGTGTGTATTACAGTAGAGATAGATTATATGTAAATTTCTGAGCTTAATAACTCAAAGCATTATAAAAAGAATTCTAGAATATTATCATCAGTAATAAATCATTCAACGTTTTTCTTTAGATTATTTATATGTTCCGCGTAATATATATATATATATATATATATATATATATATATATATATATATATATATATATATATATATATATATATATATCATCAGCCTTTACTAGTCCACTGCAGAACAAAGGATTCAGACACGTCCTACCACTTGCGTGTGTGTACGTATATATATATATATATATATATATATATATATATATATATATATATATATATATATATATATATATATATCAGTACCCAAGAGGGGTCTTGTGGCCACTAATCATATGTATATGTTTACATGGTCATTCTCTAAGCCCTTGTCTTGTCCTTTGCCTCTGCCATTCACGAGCAACCTTTAAACCTCTATACTGCAGTCCAATACATAAACTTCTACACTGCAGTCTCATATACAGCAAAAAAAAAAAAAAAAAAAAAAAAAAAAAAAAAAAAAAAAACAATAAACGGATCAAACTTTTCTTATTTCCTAAATTTGAGACATAAGCGAAAGATATAAAACGCTAACTTTCTTTTCTTTTCTTCTTTACAGGTTGGTGTCTTAAGACGAAACTGGATTACTCAACGAGACGGTAAAGAACCTCAAATTATAAAAAAGGAAATTACTGAATCATTTTATCAATAAGGAATTTAGAATACAATTCTCTTAATCACAACAGTTCAATTCATTTCTAAATAATTTGATTTCTAATTCGTAAACTTGAAACGTACTAAAATACACTTTTGACTTTCAAGATTTTCTTCATCATGAAGTAATATTCAATTTAATTTCTATTTCCTCTGAAGAGCATTGAATTTACATAAACACGAGAATCGTGTTTATCATGAAGTAATATCTAATTTAACTTCTACTTCTTCTGAAGATCTTTGAAATCTACATAAAGATAAGAATCGTTTAAACAATTATATGTGCTGTTAAAAAGTAAAAACATAATTATCACAATTATTTATCATTACTATTATCACTGATGTTATTTATTATGTCATCTTTTGGCTTCCCGAACTTCGGTCCTCATAGAAATAAAAATAATTAACTGTCAACTATAATTAGGAGGTATTTATAATTTTTGGGACCATCTGAATATTTTCTCATCCTTTTTGTAATGACGTTTATTTTCTTATAGTTACATTACAAATATTCATAAAACTTGATAAGTTTACTTAACCAAAAAAGACTATTCACACATAACCAAACGTTGGTAGTAAATACACTCGTTCAATATATACACTACCATTATATATGTATATATATATATATATATATATATATATATATATATATATATATATATATATATATATATATACAATTTTTGCACATTTAGACGTATTTTATTATTATTATTATTATTATTATTATCCTGAATTCTCTCTTATACCTCGAGATCAGAGACCCAAGGGGAACCACTCATAGACAATAGCTTCTGGCCGACCGGGGAATCGAACCCGAGTCCAGGAAGTTGGCATGATAGTGGTATACCATTTAGACACAAGAAAAGCGGCCGTTTCTAGTGCACTGTATGACAAAGGCCTCAGATATGTTCTTATTCATGTCTTGGGTTTGGCCAGTTTTCATTACCACGCTGCCCACTGCGGTTTGGTGATGGTGGGAGATTTTTGTCTGATCGCTCACAGGAATCCCACATAGTATGAGTTTTCCTGACTAGTACAGCTCTGCTGATCTTGGCGATACACAAACCCTCTCCCCACGTTAAGGTATTCCAACTCAGAAAGGGATATACTGTATATATATATATATATATATATATATATATATATATAAAATATATATATATATATATATATATATATATATATATATATATATATATACACCATCCTTATAGAGTCAAGGTTAAACGTACTGCACCCAGACTGCAGGACGAGGTTAAACCAGGTGTTACAACCTAAGTATGTCCAGCCGTAATTAGCAAGGCGAGTCTTTCTCCACCCCGAGAAGGTAATGTTGCATAGCGCTGCATATATTGCAAAGGGTCACACCACATGAACACTTCATCCTTGCTACCCAGAGTTAGAGGGAGACTTATTCCTTTTTTTTTTTCTGTTGAGGGCGGCATAGAATATATACACCTTCTGAGGGACAGAAGGACCCCTTTCAACCCCTCCTTAATGACTTCACAGGTCATTAGTTTGTTTGACCTTTGACCTAACTACACCAGCTTAGGTTTTTTTTCTATTTAACTTGTTATTTTCCCTTGATAATGAAGAGCAAGTTTCTGGCTACACACACACACACACACGCATATATATATATATATATATATATATATATATATATATATTGTGTGTATATATATATATATATATATATATATAGTATATATCATATATATATAATATAGTATATATATATGTGTATATATATATATATATATATATATATATATATATATATATATATATATATATATATATATGTATGTATATCATCCTCTGATTTCAGACTTAACAATTGCATCCATATTAGTTATGAAAATTAGGTAAGGAAATTAATCACAAAATTAAATAACCAAATTAATCACAACATTTCAAAAGACTACACCATAGCCCATGAATCCTCTTTTTCGAATACGTATTTAATACCCAAAAGAATAATAATCAATACTCCAAAGACCCAAGGCTAACAAACTAACTTGAATGTGAACTCAAATATTTCACGGTTGTCAATTACCATACATCTATTTTTTCCCTTTTACTACCCACTAAATATCAGACTCACCAACCTCTCAGTAGATCTACGACGACAGAGAAGAGGCGAGGCATAATTTAAGTGAAAAATAAGTGGTATAAATGAATTTAAGATGGAACCCCTCTCACCGCCATTTTTTTTTTTTAGCCAGGAGAGTGAACTGATGAAGAAAAATGATCCATTTTTTTTCCTTCCTTCCTTCCTCTTCCGACCTGAACCTCTTTTAAAAATAAAATTTGCCTAAGCAAGAGATTAATACCATTAAATCTTGCCGTTATAATCTACCTTCTTCCGATCGTTGAATTTTAGGAAGTAAATGAAATTGAGACGGTATTTTAGGGTATAACCATAATGTATTTTTCATTTATATTAATCCGGTTTCCATAAAAATCAGAGATTATATTGTTACTAGTGTACGCAACCAGTCAAAAATGGTGGCTGAATATTTAGCTATGCACATGCACATATGCATTCTCAACCCTTTTCACCTCCTACCCCTTTCCTAACTATAACACGACAGTTTGGTCAAATTGTCGGAGATATTTTTTCCGAATGTACCTCGCAGGGTTCCCCCTCTCACAAGAGTATGACTATTTCCTCTCTCCCTTACCAGAGCGACGGGGAGAGACAGAGAAGGCATACGTCTGTCAATCCCTTTCAGAAACTTTTACAAAATATATTTCGTAAAAATCTTGAGATCTTTGGATATTTCATTGTTTATCCAAGGGTAATAAAATGCAGATTCGGGTAGAGTCATTAAACTAAAGTCATGTGGGCTTTAAGAACTTTGGGCTATTTCTAAAAGTTGCCTTTACATTAAGCATTACATAACGCAAAGAGCTTATCACCATTAACCTAAGTAAATAGGTTTAGATTTGTTCAATTTGTTGTCACGGATTTTCGAACAGAAAATAATGATTCGGTAATGAACCCCCTTAAATAGCAAGACAGGATTAGAAATGAAACTATAAGAGAGATTACTCGAGTGCCATATGTGGATGAGATCATGGTGAGGGGTAGATAGAGATGGTTTGGGCAAGCTCTTCCCACTCCTCAGGAGAGATTAGTTCACCAAACGTTTAAATGGGTTCCACAAGGCACTAGAAGCGTTGAAATACCCAGGCCTACATGGCTGAGAACTATGAAACGTGAAGTGGGAGACGTTGAATGGGGAAGTATTGAATTTAAAGCTCAAAATAGAGACGACTGGCGAAATCCAATAGAGGCCCTTTGCGTCAATAGGCATAGATGATGATGATGAATGAACACACTCTCTCTCTCTCTCTCTCTCTCTCTCTCTCTCTCTCTCTCTTAATCAACGCTCAAATATCAGCTGCTCTCATAGACTCTCCAACTCCCCATGAAAGAAACCGTTTACAAAACATGATGTCATCGTTTGCATACCGCGCTAAGAATACGCGTCAAGATAGCGGTAGAGGCTATAAGCAGCGACTACCTAAGAACTCCGAACCTAGATGTTGCTGACAGAAGTCGTAAAATTAATACCCAGGCAAACTGGCTTATAAACAAGGATTAATTTTACACCATGTTATTTCACGATGCTTGCTGGCGATGATCTTTCAAATAATTAACTGAGACTTTGAGATTTTGCAGAATGTCATCAAGGCTAAATTAAGCTTCAGTGGGGATGACTTGGTGAAAATGTTTGTGTAATTGGTATGATCTACAAAGCTGTACTAGTCAGGATCAAAGCTGTACTAGTCGGGGCCACCCATACACTCATACTAGGTTGGATTACTGTGAACGATCAGATGAAACTCTCCCACCATCACCAATCCGCAGTGGCCAGCATAGGGATGAAAATGGCTAAACCCTAGACATGACTAAGGCCATGTCTGAGAACTTTCTAAAGCAGTTTTCGAGATAGTGTTAAGTGATTATTTAAATGAATAGCGTTTAATGTTTTCAATCTTAAATCTGAATTTATGATGGTGTAAATGTGTAGGAAGAGAGTATTTCTAACTAGGTTGGTTTGCTATGAGCGATCAGACTAAAGTCCTTCACCATCAGTAATCCGCAGTGGTCAGCGTAGTGATGTAAACTGGACAAACTTCAGACATAAAGATATATCTGAGGCCTTTGTCCAGCAGTGAACTAGAAACGGGAGCATTTATTGTTGCTGTCAGAAGTGTTTTCT
>NC_090750.1:83302675-83322675 GCF_036898095.1 Palaemon carinicauda
CTCTCTCTCTCTCTCGTTGCACATTTCGATTATTTTCCTGTAGCCGCTAGATCGGCTCTCTCTCTCTCTCTCTCTCTCTCTCTCTCTCTCTCTCTCTCTCTCATATTGCACATTTACATCATCTTCCTGTAGATGCTAGGTCGGTTCTCTCTCTCTCTCTCTCTCTCTCTCTCTCTCTCTCTCTCATGTCCTGTAGATGCTAAGTCGGTTCTCTCTCTCTCTCTCTCTCTCTCTCTCTCTCTCTCTCTCTCTCTCTCTCTCTCTCTCTTTTACCAGTAATGAAAATAAACATATGAAAGCAACGTACATCGAGACGTAGCTTTGAAGAAACCAAGGAAGCAAGGTCGGAGATGAGCTAAGAAAAAAACTCCACTAATGCAAAGATGTTGCAAGCTCACTTTGAAGATGTGACGAGATAGGATCTGCCTCTCGCCTCAGGGGAGGAGTATAAGATCCACGAGATGAAGCCTTGCAAGAACGTACGTATATAATGAGCAATAATGTTTTAGAGGAAACGTCAAGTTTTAACAACAAAGGAGAGATTCATTAAAATAATTATGTAACTTTGTGATTCAGAAACATTATTAATTAACTTTAATGAAATATAAAATACACCAAATAAAAAAATTCTGCTTTTGGTAGATACACAAAATATCTTAATAAATGGATTGCAAGAATAAGTCAATATTTGTCTAATTCACCGATGTTATAAACACCACTTTCAAGAAATATATTTACCAATAATATAAGAAATACAAGACGAAGACATCAAAATTCATCGACAAATTTCAAACAAATACAAGAGAAAAAATATTGAAGGAAAGCAAAGTTCGATAAACAATTTGCTCGACGGAAACAAATCAACAAACTCCCAATAAATAATTTTCTTTTAAATAAATACAAGTGAAAAATTTACCTTTTAATACATTTTTTCTTAAGGAATACAAAATTTGGCAATCAATTTGCTCGACAGAAAACTAGTCAATACACTCATTAGAAATGCAAAATATAACGATGTTATCATCATCATTATCATTATTATTATTACAAGTTACGCTATAACCCTAGTTGAAAAAGCAAGATGTTATAAGCCCAAGGGATCCTAGAGGGAAAATAACCCAGTGAGGTAAAGAAACAAGAAAATTAATAAACTACAAGAGAAGTAATAAACAATCAAAATAAAATATCAAAAAAAAAGTATCACCCTTCCCTTCTGGCCAAGCACATCCTCTTGCATATCTGCAGCCCGTAAAAACATAACGATAAACCAATATTAACCAATTTCCCTTTACCCTTGCAAAAAAACTTCCTTCCTCTAGACTCCTCACACATCGCCAATTGAAATCTAAGCAAGCATTGATGGCGCAGTTTGCTTGAGAAAGCAGATAAAACAGTTTATGCCAGATAGACGCAGCAGCAATATATCTTATCCTTCCCCCCGCCGCAGCACTTACTGAAATATCCTGCAACGCTTTCACGTGACGTCATCTCGAAGATTTGCAAGAAAGGCTAAAAATGTTCGCTTAGCGCAGTTTATCGGTCACATTGAGTTACTTATGACTTGAGCTGTTTCAGCGTGTGACTTTTTCCTCTTTGTGTACCTCTCACGGGGGAACAGGGAGTGTCCAATAAGTTAGACTTGGCTCTTAAAGGGTTAATTCAGAAGTAGGGTTAAATCTTTTTTGTATGGATTCATATATGAGAGAGAGAGAGAGAGAGAGAGAGAGAGAGAGAGAGAGAGAGAGAGAGAGAGAGAACATAAACAGAAGAGTGTGGAAGGACATGTCTGAGGCCTTTGTCCTGCAGTTGACTAGCAACGACTGATGATGATGATCATGATGTGTGTGTATATATACATACTTGAGAGAGAGAGAGAGAGAGAGAGAGAGAGAGAGAGAGAGAGTGAGAGAGAGAGAGAGAGAGAGTATGTGTGGAAGGACATGTCTGAAGCCTTTGTATATAAGTATATATATAGCATATAATGTGTGTATATATACATACATACATATATTATATATATATATATATATATATATATATACATATACACACATACACACACTACCAAAGAAAACATAAAACAGAGAAACCCTTCAGTTCTGAAGCGTCTCTCAAAAGTCCTTCAAGCGAAGTGACAGGCGATAGCCCCACAAGTCCTTGATTTCAAATCTATTTACATTCTTTAACCACTGACATACGACCCTCGAAAAGGCTACGCCAGCCTCCTCGATCATGTCTTGAAACCGCTTGACAGACAAATACTGGTATCCCAGAGGTACAGTGTATTTTGAAATCTCGATATTTTGAAACCTCGATGTTTTGTAATCTCGATATTTTGAAACCTCGATATTTTGAAACCTCATTTTTTTAACCTCGATATTTTGAAATCGAGTTATTTGGAAGAAATTTTGAAACATTGATATTTTGAAACCTCAATATTTGAAGGAATTTTAAATCCTCAATATTTTAAAACCTTGATATTTTGAAACCCCGATATTTTAAAACCTTGATATTTTGAAACCTCAATATTTTGAAGAAATTTTGAAACCTCGATATTTTAAAACCTTGATGTATTTGAAATGTTGAAACCTTGATATTTTGAAACATCAATATTTTGAAGAAAATTTGAAACTTCCATATTTTGAAACTCCGATATTTTGAAACCACGATATTTTGAAACCCCAATATTTTCAAATCTCGATACTTAGAAACCCCGATATTTCAAACACTCGTTATTTTCATCCTAAATTCACGCTTAACAAATGGAAGAACCCGGAGGAACCTCAGCTCAAACCCTGATGACGAAGATCCAACTTTTAATCAGAAACCAATTTTCCATATTCCTATTTTTCTTTTCGTCTTCGAGCTTTACTTTGGAATTAAATCAACGCTTCGATAAAATCAAACTTTCCAATTTCATGAAGCAAATAACCATGAGGTTATAAGGTGATTTTCCAAGGTGTACTCTTAGTTACTACAAATAATGTGAAGGATGACATGGAGAGAAGAGGTTTAGTGGAAGAGGATACCTTTAGTAGAAGGCATTGTAGAAGGCGCATCAGGCAACTAACCCCTTAATGTAGGGGTGAAGGATGATATGGAGAGAAGAGATTTGGTGGAAGAGGATGCCTTTAGTAGAAGGCATTGAAGAGTGCGCATCAGGCAACCGATCTTTAATGTAGGGGTGAAGGATGAGAAGGAGAGAAGGTTAAGTGGAAGAGGATGTCTTTGATAAAAGTCATTGGAGAGGGTGCATCAAGCAACAGATCCTTTAACTTAGGGTTGAAGAATGATAAAGATGATAAAGAGAGAAGTAGTTTGGTGGAAGAGGATGCCTTTGATAAAAGTCATTGGAGAGGGGGCATCAGGCAACCGACCCTTTAACTTAGGGTTGAAGGATGATATAGAGAGAAGAGGTTTGGTGGAAGAGGATTCCTTTGATAAAAGGCATTGGAGAGGACCCATCAGGCAACCGACTCCTTAATGTAAGGATGAATGATGATATGGAGAGATGAGGTTTTGTGGAAGAGGATCCCTTTGCTAGAAGGCATTGGAGAGGGCGCATCAGGCAACCGACCCATTAATGAAGGGATAACGGTGGGGAAGAAGATGAATCTTAGTAACTACAAAAGCCCCTAAAAATTACCAAACATCACACCCTCTCCCTATTTCCACCACCCACACCCCTTTAAAGTTACTTCCTATTAACATTTAGAAATTGAAAATTGTGCACATTTTTTTTTTTTTTTTGAAAACCTATGAGAATATTTGCAAATATTGAATGTCCTTAAAAAAGGATTCAAAGGGTATAAAACGTTCCCAACTTATTCTAACCTACAAACAACAAAGGATGCCGGACCATCAGAGAAACCATACTTTAAAATTAAGATTACTGCTTTTAAACTAATTCTAATTTCATGCTAATGTGCTTAAAAGAACCCTCGTTTTTAAAGGTGCGCAGTTTATGAACTGAAATAAATTAATTGTGAAAATCTCTATGAGATACTACCTATAATGATGACTTCATAATGTTCTTAATTTCTTGTTCACGTAATCTCCATTACCAATTCTACTAGCAGAAGAACTTCAATGAGGAAGAACTTCAAAGAGAAAGAAAAATTAGGGGAAAAGTTTTCTCACTTTCTACTGCAGAGAGAGAGAAAAACTTCAAAGGGGTGAGAGGAAGGAGAGTTGGGTTTTCTCAATCCATACCGCAATGAGAGAGAGAGAGAGAGAGAGAGAGAGAGAGAGAGAGAGAGAGAGAGAGAGAGAGAGAGAGAGAGAGAGAGCTTAAGATGAGTTTGGACAATTTTCCCTGTTTATACTGCAATGATATATACATACATACATACATACATACATATATATATATATATATATATATATATATATATATATATATACAGAGAGAGAGAGAGAGAGAGAGAGAGAGAGAGAGAGAGAGAGAGAGAGAGAGAGAGAGTATCTCACTCCACCTCCATAAACGAAGAAAAATGCTTAATAAGGAAGGGTCGGAAGATGAAAAAAAAAGTATATAAGGGGAATTCACCCTACACTACGAAAAAAAAAAAAATTAAGATTCACCCTAAAATAAGGGCTAAAATATTATCGGAAACTCCTCCTTAATAATCCACCTCAAAGTCACGACTACGATGGATGTAACCTTATCCTCCTCGGTGACGTAATGTACAGGAATAGCCTTAACCTATAAATAATATTCTACCTCGTATAATAATTACTTCATCTCCCCTTATCCGGCGCACAGAGCAGTTCACGAGCGCTCTTAATTGCAAAGTCACCGAACCGAACACGAGATGAGAGATCGGATGGTGCTCGATCTCCGTCGATGTGACACGAACATACATAAATATTAAATGGGCATATATACGCACTCACATACACACATGTGCTTAAGAGAATGTTATTTCTGTTAATGTCATACGGAAAAAATACAGATATATTATATAGACGGAGAGAGGTACACACGAATGGACATATATAAGGATATATATACGCACTCACGTGCACAGATGCGTTCTAAAAGCGTATTTCCGTCGAGGTAATACGAAAAAAAATAGATATATTATATAAACAAAGATATACACATACGAATGGACATATAAACGAACTCACTTACACACACATGCTCTAAAAAATTTTATTTCTGTCGACGTCATACGGAAAAAATATAGAAATATATAGATAGAGACACGCACACACGAATGGACATATATAAGCATATATATACTAACTCATATACACACATATGCTTAAAAGAAGGTTATTTCCGTTTATATGATACGGAAAAAGTACAGAAATATTACATAGAGACACGCACACGAATGGACATATATAAGAACCCACAAACACACATATGCTTAAAAAAAAGTTTATTTCCGTTGATGTGATACGGAAAATATACAGATATTTTATATAACAGAGAGAGGCACACATGAATAGATATATAAACGAACTCACATACACACTCATGCTCTAAAAGAAGGTTAATTCTGTTGACGTCATACGGAAAAAAATACAGAAATACTAAATAGACAGAGAGAGACATACATATATGGACATATTTAAGCACTCACATACATACACACATCCTATAAAAGATTATTTCAGTCGATGTGATATGTAAAAAATACAGATATATAATACACAGACAAAGAGAGAGACACACGAATGGACATTTAAACACACTAACATACACGCATACTCTAAAATAGGTTATTTCCGTCGGCAAGATACAGAAAAAATACAAATATATTGAACACAGACAAAGAGTGAGACACACACGAATGGACATACAAACACACTCACATACATACACATGCTCTACAATAGGTTATTTCCGTCGGCAAGATACGGAAATAATACAAATATATTGTACACAGATAAAGAGTGAGACACGCGAATGGACATACAAACACACTCACATACATACACATGCTCTACAATAGGTTATTTCCGTCGACGTCACACGAAAAAAATAAGAGAAATATCATACAGACAGAGAGCCAGACACATACAGAGGCGCTCACAAGAGGAGATATCTCAGTGAGGAGAAATGCTTAAGGAAATGAATGGTACTTGTGGTAGTAGAAGTAGAACCGGGTTAGTGATGTCATCCCCGGACAAGAAAGAGAAAGAGAAAAAGAAATCGTGACTTTAAATGAAAAAACAAGGAATGTTGGATAGTTGGTAGCTTTGTTTTAAGTTAAATAGTGATCGTATTGTCTTTTTTAACAGTAAGAAAGACTCAAATGAAATAAGTCTGATGTAATCCCTGGGCTTTAAAGAGAAAAAGAAAAAAAAGAAATCGTGACTTTGAATGAAAAAAAGGAATGTCTGGATAGTTGGTTCCTTTAAGTAAAAAAGTGATAAAATTGTTTCACTAACAGTAAGAATAACTCATATGGAATAAATTTGATGTCAACCTTAGGCATTAAAGAGAAAGAGAAAAAGAAATCGTGACTTTAAATGAAAAAAAAAGGAATGTTGGATAGTTGGTAGCTTTGTTTTAAGTCAAATAGTGATCGTATTGTCTTTTTAACAGTAAGAAAGACTCAAATGAAATAAGTCTGATGTAATCCCTAGGCATTAAAGAGAAAAAGAAAAAAGAAATCATGACTTGGTATGAAAAAAAAGAAAAAAAAGAATGTCTGGATAGTTGGTGGCTTTAAGTAAAAAAGTGATCAAATTGTCTTCATTAACAGTAAGAATAACTCATATGGAACAAGTCTGATGTCATCCCTGGGCATTAAAGAGAATGAGAGAGAGAAAGAGAAAGAGAAAAAGAAATCGTGACTTTAAATGAAGCAATAAGCAAAGAATGTCTGAATAGTTAGTAGCTTTGTTTCAAGTTAAATAGTGAACAAATTGTCTTCTTTAACAATAACAATAACTCATATGGAATAATTCTGATGTCATCTCTATCTATTAGGGAGAAAAAGAAAGAAAGAAATCGTGTCAAAAAAAAAAAAAATGGATAGTTCGTAGCCTTGTTTTAAGTCAAATGTTGATCCAGCTTGTTGTCTTCTAAACAGTATGAATAACTCATATGGAATACGTCTGGTATCCCTTGAAGCTTTTATCGTCCGAGAAAGTTAGGAATAACTATGATGTCATCTCCGAACAAGAAGGGATGAGTCACTCCTTAACAGGTTCCTAATGTCAACAGACAACTTCAAGCAATAACCATTCTCTCTCTCTCTCTCTCTCTCTCTCTCTCTCTCTCTCTCTCTCTCATGTAATTGATCAAGGCTGTTAGTTTTAAGGTTCTCTCTCTCTCTCTCTCTCTCTCTCTCTCTCTCTCTCTCTCTCTCTCTCTCTCTCTCTCTCTCTCTGTTCAAGTAGTTTTCGCGACTTATCGCAATTACCTTAATATTTATCATATTACAAAACATAAAAAAAGAAATGATGGTATTAACCCAACGCAAACAATATAAAAACAAAAGAACATGAAACAATGTAATAGACTTAAATATAAACACACAAGAACATAAAATAATATGATAGACTCAAATATAATACCAATAGAACATAAAATAATATAATATTTACGTCAAAAGTTAGGGTGATTGAAGTCTAGCTGTCTTTATATTCGGCATAATGTGATCTTTGTGCATGTTTTATTTATTATTAAGAGTGATACAAACCGAACTAAAACATTAAAAACAAACTTCTTTTTTTTCAATATAGAAATACGGATCAAAATCACGGAACTGTTCAGACCATATACTTGATCACAACGAATAGAATCTATGCGTCTCTCTCTCTCTCTCTCTCTCTCTCTCTCTCTCTCTCTCTCTCTCTCTCTCTCTCTCTCTCTCTCCATTCAATAGCCGAGTGTTCTCCATAACTACTTGAAAAAGATATCAGATGTGGCCATCACTCTTGGAAGTCAAGATGAAAAGATACTGAAGAAAAGTGAATTAATTAAGTGGCCTGAAGCAATTATCAATACAGTTTATTAACCTAAAGTTTTAGGGAAGTGAGATAAAAAGATCATTAGAAGGAAGAAAGGACATTTATCAAAGACAACAAACGTCGCACTATCATGAACATGATGAAGTCAACTTGCAGGATGCCAACAGTGCTAAGTAAAAACAGGAAATAAATAGAACAAAGAAATTTACTTGCATTTATGTAACTAGTAAGAAAACCGGAAAACACATAAAAAATAATTCATTTTAAAACCTAATTGATGTAGAAAATAATATCAAAAATAACTAAACACAAATAACCAATTTATTCATTGTAAAAACTAATAATGTAGAAAATATAATTAAAAATAACTAAAAAATCAAAACTGTAGATAATGTAAATAAGTACAAAGAAATTTACTTGCATTAATATAACTAGTAAGAAAAAAGGGAAAACCAAAATAAATTCAATTCATTCATTGTAAAAACCAATCGATGTAGAAAATAGAATAAAAAATCTAAGATATCAAACTATAGATAATGTAAACACGTCAAACGAAAATTAAAAAAATGCAGAGAAATTTCCCAGTAATAAACGTGAAGCAAGAGGAATTTTGTTGCATAAACACGGCATTAGATGCGATGGAAGTCTCCCCTCCTCCCATCTTGACTTGATAATTTTAATTAAATTAAACATGCAAGAAGTGACACCATTTACCTGAGTATGCACCAACCTACCGGGGCCCTCCCCAACCTAAGACTCAACACTGCTTATTTCTAGAGGCGATTAACATTCCTCCAAGCTTGGAAAATAAGATCAACTATAACTATACTGTTAAATATTTGCCGTAGAAAAACCGTAAAAATCCTGGAATAAATGTTGCCAGGCATTCGCCGTTTTAAAAACGGATATATTGACGTAAAGGAGTGATATTAAGGTCACCAACCGTAAAAGATAAAAAACAAAGTAGGGGAGAAGTTACAGTTGCCTGTATTTTACTGAAATATGGCTGAGGACAGTATATTTTTACGGAGAATTTCCGATTAAGATTGCGGTGTTTTAACAGTGTAGCATTTTTCTTTTTACCGCATAAAAAGGGAAATATAATTTTCAAGCTCTCCCCAACCTAAAGCGCGGTTAACACGGTCAAGCGGTTCGTCGAACCCAGTTGTCGAACCTGCTTGTCAAACGGTCCGAAGAGGTGGAGTCAGCCACAAATGGATAATTTTTGTGGACACTGAAGCTCCGCCCAAAAATTCAGGCGAGAACAGACTTTCTTCGAACCGTTTGAGAAATGTGTTCGACTGCCAAATACCCCGTTCACAAGTTCGAACATCACTTCAAACACTTGTGTGTCGAACTGCGTTCGATGAACCGTTCGACCTTGTAAACTAGCCTTAAGACTCAACACTGCTCATTTCTAGAGGCGATTAACCCTTTTTTAAAGCTCGGAAAATAGGATCTATAATGCTTAGTAAACTTGTTTATACCACATAAGAGGGAAAAAAAGGGGGAAATATAAATTTTTGGAAAACTAAAATGCAATCGATTCACATAAATTCTTGCCCATGTCAAGTTGAAAAATCATATAATAAAAACAAAAACAGCAAACAAAACAAGGTACATCTATCAAATTCAAGAACATCAACAAAAGCACCAAACATAAATAAATATAGCTATTAAACAATTACAGCATTAACAACAACAAACAAAACAAGGTATATCCATCAAATTCAAGAACATCAACAAAAGCACCAACATTAAATAAATATAGCTGTCAAATTAATCAATATTATTCCAAGCAGAGTAGTACCACCACCACCACCACCAACCCCACCACCAACAACAACAAAAACATTTCATTTTATAGCCAGAAAGGAATATCTATCAAATTCAAGACCGTCAACAAAAGCACCAGCAATAAATAAATATAGCTGTCAAATTAATCAATATTATTCCAAGCAGAGTACCACCACCACCACCAACAACAACAAAATACAATTTTAGATTTATAGCCAGCAAGGTATGTCTATCAAATTCAAGACCGTCAACAAAAGCACCAACATTGAATAAATATAGCTGTCAAATTAATCAATATTATTCCAAGCAGAGTACCACCACCACCACCACCACCACCACCAACCCCCACCCACCAGCAACAACAAAAACAATTTTCGATTTATAGCCGGCAAGTGTCACTCTCTTACAGCAGGGCCACCAAGTCCGCCTTCCTCCGAGAAGTGCCTCTATGCTAATATAATCACCTCACCGGAGTGACTCCAGAGTCGTAAAACGGAGAGGTGTGAACGTAAAAAGAAATCTCGATCCATTTGGAACGCGTAAACAAACAAATGTCTCGCCCTAGGGAATGCCACGAGATGAGGTTGTGTTGATTTTCCGAAAAAGCGAACTATTTACAAACTTCCACCCACTGCAGCTACAGAATATCTTCTTCTGGACCCCTACAACCCACTATTCGGTGTTTCTACCCTACACACCACCATTCACTGTCTCTACCCTACACTCCACCATTCAGTTTCTAGCCTACACCCCACCATTCAATATTTCTACACCCCACCATTCAGTATTTTTACCCTACACCTTACCATTCAAAGTTTCTACCCTACACCCCACCATTCAATATTTCTACACCCAACCATTCAATATTTCTACACCTCACCATTCAATATTTCTATACCTCACCATTCAATATGTCTACCCTACACCACACCATTCAAAGTTTCTACTAGATTTCTGTATGGATTTGATGTAAACAAGAGTGGAGAATAGACACGAATACTAGCTAATCAATTAAACTAACCTATCAGTATAATTCGCCAAAACACCCTTTTTTTTCGAAGGGGTCGCGACAGAAGGTTACAATATAGCAGTTTCTCAGCAGGTCTTTAAAAATAAGGCTGTTACCACTTTTTGGCACAAATGTGACATAGGGACCAATGAAATGATTCCAGCCATGCACACACCACTCAGACGTTCAGACACTGCTCATTTTAGCAGGTTTTATGCATTAAAAGGTGAGCGTCGGGGTTACTACAAGGCTATTTTTCCCACACGCATTTATATATATATATATATATATATATATATATATATATATATATATATATGTGTGTGTGTGTGTGTGTGTGTAAATAGAATCTATATATATGCATTCACAATCTAATTATACATACATTACACACACATATATATATACATATGTATGTATGTATGTATCCATGTATGTATGCATCTATGTATGTATGTATATAGATGTATGAATACATATGTAATATATATATATATATAGATATAAATATATATAAATATAAATATATATAGATAGATATATATATATATATATATATATATACATATATATATATATATATATATATATATATATATATATATATATATATAAGAATAAACATCAACACAAGAACGTACTCAAATATAAATAAATCTATACTGTACACTTATGAATGCATAAGTGGGAATTGTTGTAGAGCGAAGGTAAATATACGGGACTAAAAGAAAAATAAGCAATACTAAAATATTGTACAGCAATGTATATAACAGAGAAACAAACAAAGAGAATTTTACCTATTCATCTATAAACATTAGGAAGGGCTAAAAATGAAGGCAAACAAACAAATGTCAATCTTTCAAAGCAATGGCAATCTTTAAAAATAGTAACAATATAAAAAAAAATATTGATGATTCAATAGCTTTAGTAATTAAAGAATAAGAAAGCACTAAGGAAAATAGCTTGTACGTAGTAACGAAAACATTAATAATAATAATAATAATAATGTAATAATAATAAATCATTTTAATGATAATAATAGTAGTATTAATAATTGGAGAAGAAACTATATGTATAGACTGCAATAAAAACATAATAATATTAATAACAATAATTATAATCCTCATTTTAATTATAATAATTGTAGTATCAATAATTAGAGAAGAAACAATATGCATAGACTGCAATAAAAAAGAAAAATAATAATAATAATAATAAAATAAAAGTATAATAATGATAAGAAGCACCAATAATAATTATATTAATAACAATAATAATAATAATAATAATAACAACAACAACAACAATAATATATAGGAATAGACACGAAAGCAAAATCATAAAGCACAGAAAGGACACAGCAAGAGAGCGAGCGAGCGATGATCACAGCAGCACCAATGCGGTAACCCAAGAGGAATCGGCAAAATGTCACCGCAAAGCAGATCAGGTGTCTTCATACGATGAGACGGTTCCGCATGCTGTATCCCGTGGCGGGTAAACATACACTTGGCAACGTTGCGGACAAATATGATAATGTCTCTCGCTTATCTGTTTATCTTTTACACTTTGTAAACGACTCTACTATTACTAAGGATAATTATAATTATAATGATAAAATATTTGATAAAAGCTCGATATTTTATATGATTAATTTATCACCAAAATAAAAAAAGTAATGAAAATGTAGGAATGAAAAAGCTAGTCAAAGACTTCTGCAATAAACTTCATTTTTAGAAAGGAAAATATATTTAAGATTAAAATATCAACAAAGATGAAGTCATACATTTTATAATGATAAACAAAAAAATACCCCGATGGTGATAAAATACCTCCACTCGTGTTTATTTTCTCGCTGCGCATTATAAACAAATATGGCTGTCAGTCCGTCTGGAGTGTCTATCTAATATATATATATATATATATATATATATATATATATATATATATATATATATATATATATATATATATATATATGTGTGTGTGTGTGTGTGTGTATGTATGTATGTACATATATATATAGTATATATATATATATATATATATATATATATATATATATATCAAAAGAAAAAAAACAATCTATAATAAAAATAAGTTTTTTTTAGCTCTTGCAGATGGTGTCACAATAAATAATCATGATTACAAAATACAAATGGTCTAAGAGATTCTCGGGCGAATGGGGAAGAGAATGACGTAAAAAAAATTGTGACGGATGCAGAGAGACAGGTAGACAGTTAGAAAATAAAAATGTACCATTAGTAGAGACTGCTGTACAGTAACAAATTATGATTGACGCAGTCTTGCAATATCCTTTAATGCAAATAAAAATGATTATGATAATGAGAATAGATTTTGAGTAGGTTGAAAAAAATTTAATTAAAAAATGGAAATAGAGAGATGTAAAATACAGTAATGAATTATGATTGTAGTCCTGCAATATCCTATGACGCAAATAAACATGATCATGTGAATGAGAATAGATTTTGAGGTCGAAAATATTAAATTCCAAAAGTGGAAATAAAGAATTGTGAATTTCAGTGGATGGAAAATAGACTGAAGATCTCAGAAATTGAAATGGTGTTTGGAAATGTGAGGAGAAACGACGAAGAACAGCTGGGCAGAAAAGCAGTAGATACTGGACGAGCAGGACGAAGAGGAAGGACGAAGGCCTGCAGGAAGGCCCGGGATATATCATGGGAAAAGGGACAGATGAAGATTTGGGCCCCGTGAGAGTCCAGGCTAAAAGATCACAGGGCAGATGTGGAGGACGAGAGCATATATTAGGCCTAACCAGAAAAGGAAAAGCTGGCCTAAAACGTTTGTGAAAATCTTATTTTAGCCACACACATATATAGCAAACATACACCCACACACACAAAAATACACACACACACACACACATATATATATATATATATATATATATATGTGTGTGTGTGTGTGTGTGTGTGTATTTATGGTACTTGAGCAAGTTAATTTACGTTTATAATGAATAAACAATATCTTAGTAGCATCTTAGTTATTTTGAAAACTATATGTAGGATAGCTTATCCAAAGATCGATTTTAGGACGCCACTAAGATATAGATATATATACATATGTATATATTTATGTTTCTTTTATATATATATATATATATATATATATATATATATATATATATATATATACACACACATCTGCTTGTGTTTATGTGTGCGTACGTGCAAGGTTGACAGCAGCAAGATTAATCAACATCGCATTATGCGTCAACGCTCCCATTCCCTAACCTTCTCTTCCTCCTCCAGCCGTCTCCCCTCGGCTCCTCACTTTCCTTATCCTAGCTACTTCCAGCAACAATACAGGAGGAAAGAAGCGCAGAGGCTCCAGAGACGAGGGGAGGAGGAGGAGGAAGTGGCCTCAGGCCTCAGGAGCAAACAGGCGCGCCTTCTCTAGCAGAGGAGGAAGTCGGGGCTATACTACTACTGCAGAGGCGCCTCAATTATGCACCGCTCGTGTTGTGGCTGTGTGGATTTACAATTTTATTGTCTTCAACATTTTCCAATTATTATTCTGTAACTTTTCTTTTTCTATATTTTATCTGTTCTAAAATTTATTCTTCTCTTTTGTCTAAAAATGACTCCTAATCATTTTATAAACTCTTTTTCTGTATTCTATCTACTAGAATTGCTTCTTCTTTCTTATCTAAAAATAACTCTTCTAATAATTTCATAAACTCCCTTTTTCTTTATTTTATCTAAACTAGGTTTTTTTCTTCTGTTTTATCTGAAAATGACTATTTCCTTCTAATCCAAAGGAGTCTATGTTCTAATCTAATAACTTCTCTTTTATTTTGAATTTTACCTATTCTAGGTTTTTCCTTTTGTTTTATCTAAAAATGACTCTTTTTTAATATGGATCATCTTTTTTTTCGAAATTTTAACCATACTAGATTTTTTCTTCTCTTTTACATAAGAATTATTTATTTCCTACTGCTCCGATCCTTCTTCGTATTTGTTCGTTATTATTTTTATACCAGTCGACTTCTATCACTACTATTTAACTCTTGCAATCATCATCATCATCTCTTGCAATGTTCTGGTTTTTTTCGTGTCCATATTTCTTTTTTTTTTTTTATAAAAATACATTCCTATCAAGCATAAGTAGATAGATAGATAAATAGATAGATGGATAGGCAACCAATATACGCAGAATTTGATCATAACATAAAAAAACATGAATTCGAGAGAAATAAATACACGTTTATTGATAAATGACTAGATGAAGTTATTGTAACCCTCTTAGTCCAACAAGAAAAAACCTTAAATTCGAATATTGGACAGAGTAGGAACACTTATCATATACAATCAACTCTATATAAGCGGCTTATTTGTGCCCTACTATATATATATATATATATATATATATATATATATACGTATGTATATATAGATATATATACATATGTATATATATAGATATATATATATATATACATATATATGTATATATATACACATATACAGTATATATATATATATATATATATATATATATACATATATATATATATATATATATATATATATATATATATATATATATCTAATGTACAGTATATATACAGTCCATACATACATATAACTCATATATGCATAAACAACTATCACACCATAAACACTTATCATGAACAAACACTGTCTATTCATCCACCATCAAATAAAAGTTTACCGCAAACAAAAGATCTTAGAAACACAATACTACGTTACCTGGTGTTCGCGCACACCTACGCCGAGTCACTCACGGAGAAGCTTCTCCTCGACATGAGAGACAAGCAAATGGTACATTTGACTTAGTGACTCCTGACTGGTTCAGGTAACATCCTTCCTGTCCACTTGTCACACGGGCAACTGGATACCTTGACGTTTACATGAGCTGTGAAGATATTTTGTTTTGTAGTTATTCAAATAGAGATATTAACAGGATATTTAAGTTAAATAGTTACTGGGGAAAATTTTTCTGAAATATCCCCTGTAATGACATTTTGTTTTGTAGTTATTTAAATAGAGATATTAACAGGATATTCAAGTTAAATAGTTACTGGGGAAAATTTTCAGAAATATCCACTGTAATGACATTTCGATTTGCAGTTATTTAAATAGATATATTAACAGGAAGATAAAGTTAATTAATTACAGGGGAAAAGTTTCTACCACATAGGGTGATTTACTGAAATATCCTTTGCCAGGATATTTCGTTTATAGTCATTTAAACAGATACATTAACAGAATGTTAAAAGTTAAATCATTACTGGCGGAAATTTTCTACCTCTCAGTACTGAAATATCCTCATCTAAATTTTTTCTTTAAAAAATGAATAAATTCAGTTATACTTCTATGGATAAGCATCTGAAATGAGAAATATCCTTGTTCTATAAATAGGTGTAAAAATGACAACAGTAACATCTGATCAGGGTATAGACATTGATAATATATACAGAAATATCTTTGCTCAGTAAATAAATGACAGTAAAATGAATATACAAAACAATCATAAAAAAAAAAAAAAAAAAAAATTCAGGAAAATACAGCAATAGGTCCTCTGCCTACTAATCAGTATTTGAAAAAATGGATATAACATCAAAGGCCTTTAGGCTATGAAGAACATGAGTAACTCAAAAGTAAGTCGATCCAAATTCAAATTTTCAAAGGTAATAACACAACCCGGCTCTTATTCAACACGGCTCTCATGTGTTTGGGAAAGTGTAATTATCCGACACTAAGATAAAATTCCCACTTTCGTGAACCTGTCAAAAGTGACAAGGAAGTATTTTGCGGTCTTCAAGTTATGTTAGCGTAAATTGATATTTCAAGGATAGAAGCTTATATGAATATAATCTGTGTTCAAATTTAGTATGTAAAGATATCTTTGGTGAATTTCTATCTAATTCCAAATACATGTAAAACAATTAAAGGTGGAAACAAATCTACCGAAAATTATATATGTATTCAGGAGAGTGGGAAGAAAAAACGGGGAACTAACGAAATAGAAGAAAAAAGAAAAATAGATTACTGATAAGGAAAGAGAAGTAAAGTGAAAAAGAAACAGATTATTGAAAGTGCAACTGCAGGATAGAAAGGAAGGCCATGTACAACTGTGAATTGGTGATGGTGGGAGACTTTTGTTTGATCGCTCACAACAAACCAACCCAAAACACACGCATATACACAAAACAAAAGATAGATAATTATGGAATTATAATATATTCATAATACAGATAAAGGGATAGTTTTATAATCTAGACAAACCAAAATTGCCAAGACAGCTTATAACCTAATCGAGCACCCAAAAATAAAGGGGGGTGGGGAAATCCCCGTAAAAAAAATCATTTACGGACACGTGTCAGCACGTGACGATAAACCTGTCACTGAGCCACAGACTTCAGAAGTCTAGAATTACGACAATTCTCATGTTTCACAGTGTGTGATTTTATATCAGAGAGAAGGGCTTCCTAAAAGGCAAAAAAATGACATTAAAACATTAAGGAAAAAGTTCATAATCTTCCTTATATAATAAAGAACAAATGTCTGGATATATGTATGTATGTATGTATGTATGCATGTGTATATATATAATATATATATATATATATATACATATGTATTTATCTATATAAATATACATATACATATATATAAAATAATACATATATATACATACATACATATATATATACATATATACAGTATATACACACACACACACACACACACATATATATATATATATATACACACACACATATATATATATATATATTCTTTCCGGTCACGTTAAGCTCTCCCCGTCCCTCGGGTAGGGGAAGGAGAAGTAGTCATACCCTGGTGACTTGGAGTTTCATGTTTGTACATTCATCTAAATATTCAGGCTCAGCTCTCCCCGTCCCTCAGGTAGGAGGGAGAGGAGTAGTCATACCTTGGTGAGAGGGGGGATTCAAGTGCGTGCATATCCATCTAAATATTCAGACGTCATTTTTGACGGGTCTCGTACACTAGTCCTTTAAGAAAGAGCTTGATGAAGGAAAAAAATAGTCTGAATATTGTTTCTGATATAACTAAGATCCATAATTTATCTCTGCTATAAATTTTCCCGATTAACTATACCTAATTATTATTATTATTATTATTATTATTATTATTATTATTATTATTATTAGCTAATCTACACCCTGATTGGAAAAGATGGATGGTACATGCCCCAGGGCTCCAACAGAGAAAATAGTCCAGTGATGAAAAGAAATAAGGAAATAAAAAAACTATATACGAAAATTAATAAACAAAAATTATCTAAAAATTTATTAATGAAGTTAAAATAAATCTCTCATATTTATACTAAGAATAGAAACTCGTATCAATTAGCATGGCAGCAGATTAATCCCAGACCGAGACTCTACGTCTAGGCTGTTTACTGGGGAAGCAACTGCTGTGGTTGGACACCGCAGTGGGGCTTGCCCGACTGACGTTCTGGTGAGCATCTATTCTGATGAAACTTGAACTGAAACCAGATACATTTACCTTTACATAAGCATAACACTGTACAGTAGCATATAATCCTGCGCACGCGCATACGATCACGTCTCACTGGTTTATATACAACGCTTAGATCCTATTTCAATTAACAAGGCAATATTGCTAACACTGTTATTAATTAAGTTCTCTCATTACATAGTTCAAACTTTCCATAAATAATGAGATGAGCAATTAGAAACTCTACGAGAATCTCAACCAATTAGCAACAAACTTCCTTCATCGAAAACCTTCACTGAAAGCCCTGTATTCATTCACGTCCTTTCAAAACTGCCTCCTTCGCCCAAGGCCAAGATTCAATGAAGGAAAATGTTGTTTAAAAAAAAGATTTTTCCAACAAAGATATCGTCTCTGTGTGTATTTCCCATATTTCATTCTTGGTTTTTTCTTTTCATATTTTTTATTCATCATTTATTATGAAATACACATTTACAATTTTACAATTTATAACATATATACATCATAGTATATTTATAAATATTTTTTTTCTATTTTACGTATAATGTATTTAAGATTGTAATTTTTACTTTTTAACTAAATTTTCTAAATAAAAAATATATCGACTTGTGAATACATTTTTAATAAAAGTTTTAAATCGTATTTTATTTACAATTAAACTTATTCATCATTCTGATTTTAATATTTTCCTTCCATACTATTATCTCTTCAAATTACAGTCGTCCCATAAAAATTAGTAGAATAGAAATCCTCAAATTACAGTCCTATAAAAATTCGTAGTATAGGAATCCTTAAATTACAGTCGTCCCTTACAAATTCATAGTATAGGAATCATCAAATTAGTCCCATAAAAATTCGTAGTGTAGGAATCCTTAAATTACAGTCGTCCCTTAAAAATTCGTAGAATAGAAATCCTTTCTAAGAATCCTTTAAGAGACTTTTTTTTCTTTATGAAATGTAAACAAATAATAAAAAAATAATTCAGAACCATCTCTCTCCCATCCTCAGTTGAAATTTAATTATCCATAATCCAACGCTATTTAATGGGATTCCATATTTGTCTTATCTCATTTCTCTTCATGTTATTATCAACTCTAATTAAGAGGATCCTACATTTTTTCTTGATAGGACGTGTCCTTCTCTTCATCACTTGAGACTTCCACTCATCCTTTAGGAACAGAACTTCTCTTGTTGTCTTCAGGGTAACCAACAGACTCAATACCCAAGAGTGCGATAGCACAGTTTCAATTTAAATTACTTAACAAGACCACCACCACCAACAACAACAAGAACAACAATAATAATAATAACCAACTCAATTCCCACGAGTAAGAACTCAGTTTTAATTCAAATTATTCAACAACAACAACAACAACAACTCTATACTCAAAAGTGCACAGTTTAAATTCAAATTACTTAATAATCCTAGTAGTAATAATAATAATAAAAACAACAACAAAAATAACAGCAACAACAACAACAAACAACTCAATATTCAAGAATGTCAACTCAGTTTCAATTAAAAATACTTTTATTATTATTATCATTATTATTATTATTATTATTATAATTATTATTATTATCATTAATAATAATAATATCAACAATAAAAATAATAAAAATAACCTTTATTTCAGCTAAAAAGCAACATACTGAGCTACAATAGGGATATAGCGTTGTTACACTCAAGACATCAGTATATAAAAAAAAGATAAAAACGTAATAGCGCAGGC